>NC_080380.1:79549497-79849497 GCF_014773155.1 Arachis stenosperma | reverse complement strand
AGTTTCCTTTCAAAAATATTATTTTTCTTAATTAATTGTTAATTTTTCGTGAGTTTAGTGTCTTGTTCTAAGTTTGGTGTTAATTGCATATTTTATATTTGTCTTTAACTTTTCGAATTTGTGTTCTTTGTTCTTCATTGATCTTCAAGTTGTTCTTGTTTAACTTTCTTGTTGATCTTGAGTTTTTCTTGTTTTGTGTTTTTTCTTGTTTCACTTGTGTTCTTTTTAAAGCATTAATCTTCCAAAAGGAATATACCTATTCAAAACAAGTGTTACATTTACTCCCAATTGGCTAGAATATTGGTTTATATTATTGATGATTGGGCACCAGTTCTTTTGAAAATCTTTTTCAAAAATAATTTTTCTTGATTTAATCTTGTGCCAAACTTTAAGTTTGGTGTTTTCTTGTTAATTTTGATATAATTTTCAAAAATTTATTTGGGTTTTCTAAAAAAAATTTAAGTTGGTGTTCTTTCTTTTGTTCTTGGTGTTCTTGTGAATCTTCAAGGTGTTCTTGAGTCTTTCTTGTGTTTTGATCTTAAAATTTTTAAGTTTGGTGTTCCTTGGTGTTTTCCCTCCAAAATTTTTGAAAATAAGGAGCATTAGATCTAAAACTTTTTAAGTCTTGTGTCTTTTTTGTGTTTTTCTCTTTCATCATAAAATTCAAAATTCAAAAAATTTTTTATATCTTTTCTAACTAATTTTAAACTACATTTTCGAAATTTTTATATAAAAATTCAGATTTCAATTTCAAAATTTTTCGAAAAATTTTTTTTCATAAAATATTTTCAAATATTTTTTTTATATATTCCATTTTTATTTATTCCACTTCTATAAAATAAATAATATCAACATACATATCATCTCCCTTGTTCCATCATGGAATTAAGTAGAAATGAACAGTCCAGGAGGACTCTGGGGTCATATGCTAACCCTACTACTGCTTTATATGGGAGTAGTATCTGTATACCCTCCATTGGAGTTAGTAGCTTTGAGTTGAATCCTCATCTCATTATCATGGTGCAGCAAAACTGCCAGTATTCCGGTCTTCCACATGAAGAACCTACAGAGTTTCTGGCACAATTTTTACAAATTGCTGACACAGTACATGATAAAGAAGTGGATCAGGATGTCTACAGATTATTATTGTTTCCATTTGCTGTAAAAGATCAAGCTAAGAGGTGGTTAAATAACCAGCCTAAGAACAGCATAAAAACATGGAAACAGCTGTCAGAAAAATTCCTGAATCACTATTTCCCTCCAAAACGGATGACACAGCTAAGGCTAAGCATCCAAGGCTTCAAACAAGGAGATAATGAATCCCTTTATGATGCTTGGAAGAGATACAGAGAGATGCTAAGAAAATGCCCCTCTGAAATGTTTTCAGAATGGGTGCAATTAGACATCTTCTACTATGGGCTTACAGAAAAAGCTCAGATTTCTCTAGACCACTCAGCTGGTGGATCTATACATATGAGAAAAACAATTGAAGAAGCTCAAGAGCTTATTGATACAGTTGCCAGAAATCAGCATCTGTACCTAAGCAGTGAATCTTCCATGAAAGAAGAAGCTAAAACAGTAACTGCTGAACTCAGTCCTGTGGATCAGGCTAATGAATTCAATCAGCAATTAGACTTTCTAACCCAGCAACTAGCCGAATTCAAGGAAATACTATAGGAAACAAGAATGGCTAACAGGAATATGGAAGTACAGTTAAAGCAAACAGAAAAGCAACTGTCAAAACAAATAGCAGAAGAATGCCAAGCAGTTCAATTAAGAAGTGGGAAAACATTAAATACCTCACTTCAAAGCAGCAGGAAGTCAAGAAATGAACAAATGGCTACTCAAAATCCCTCTGAGGACAGTCAGAGCCCAGAGAGGAATAATGCTGGCGCTGAACGCCCAGATCATGCTCATTCCTGGCGTTCAATGCCAGAAACAAGCATGAATCCGGCATTGAACGCCCAAAGGGAGCACAGTTCTGGCGTTCAGACGCCAGTAACAGATAAGGAGTTGGCGTCTAACGCCACTCCAGCTTCCACCCCTGGCATTCAAATGCCAGTGGGGGATCAGTCACATACAAGTGCTGATAACAACCCTTCTAAAAAGGCTTCCCAACCCACTTTTACAGGCAATAAACCTGCATCAACTAAGGTTGAGGAATACAAAGCCAAAATGCCTTATCCTCAAAAATTCCGCCAAGCAGAACAAGATAAGCAATTTGCCCGCTTTGCAGACTATCTCAGGACTCTTAAAATAAAGATTCCGTTTGCAGAAGCACTTGAGCAAATACCCTCTTATGCTAAGTTCATGAAAGAGATCTTAAGTCATAAGAAGGATTGGAGGGAAACTGAAAAAGAAGAATGCAGTGCAGTCATTCTGAAAAGCTTACCTGAGAAGCTTAAGGACCCCGGAAGCTTTATGATACCATGCACATTAGAGGGTAATTGCACCAAGCAAGCTCTGTGTGACCTTGGGGCAAGTATCAACCTAATACCTGCATCTACTATCAGAAAGCTTGGTTTGACTGAAGAAATCAAACCAACCCGGATATGTCTTCAACTTGCTGATGGCTCCATTAAATACCCATCAGGTGTGATTGAAGACATGATTGTCAAGGTTGGGCCATTTTCCTTTCCTACTGACTTTGTGGTGCTGGAAATGGAGGAGCACAAGAGTGCAACTCTCATTCTAGGAAGATCTTTCCTAGCAACTGGCCGAACCTTCATTGACGTCCAAAAAGGGGAAGTAACCCTGAGAGTCAATGAGGAGGAGTTCAAGTTGAACGTTGTTAAAACCATGCAACATCCAGACACCCCAAATGACTGCATGAGTGTTGATATTATTGACTCCCTAGTAAGAGAGGTCAATATGGCTGAGAGTCTCGAATCAGAGCTAGAGGACATCTTTAAAGATGTTCAGCCTGATCTGGAGGAATCAGAGAGAATAGTAGAACCTCTGAAAATCCCTCAGGAAGAGGAGAAACCTCCTAAACCCGAGCTCAAACCATTACCACCATCCCTGAAATATGCATTTCTGGGAGAAGGTGATACCTTTCCTGTAATCATAAGCTCTACCTTAGAGCCACAGGAAGAGGAAGCACTAATTCAAGTGCTAAGGACACACAAGACAGCTCTTGGGTGGTCCATCAGTGATCTCAAGGGCATTAGCCCAGCCAGATGCATGCACAAGATCCTACTAGAGGGTGACGCCAAGCCAGTGGTTCAACCATAAAGGCGGTTGAACCCAGCCATGAAGGAGGTGGTGCAGAAAGAGGTCACTAAGTTACTAGAGGCTGGGATTATTTATCCTATTTCTGATAGCCCCTGGGTAAGCCCTGTCCAGGTCATCCCTAAGAAAGGTGGCATGACAGTGGTTCACAATGAAAAAAAATGAACTAGTTCCTACAAGAACAGTTACAGAGTGGCGTATGTGCATTGATTACAGAAGGCTCAATACAGCCACCAGAAAGGATCACTTTCCTTTACCATTCATAGACCAAATGCTAGAAAGACTAGCAGGTCATGAATACTACTGCTTCCTGGATGGATATTCAGGTTATATTCAAATTGCAGTAGATCCCCAGGATCAGGAGAAAACGGCATTCACATGCCCATCTGGAGTATTTGCATACAGAAGGATGCCATTTGGCCTGTGCAATGCACCTGCAACCTTTCAGAGGTGCATGCTCTCAATTTTCTCTGATATGGTGGAAAATTTTCTGGAAGTCTTCATGGATGACTTTTCAGTATTTGGAGACTCATTCAGCTCTTGTCTTGACCATCTAGCACTTGTTCTAAAGAGATGCCAAGAGACTAACCTGGTTTTAAACTGGGAGAAGTGTCACTTTATGGTGACTGAAGGAATTGTCCTTAGGCACAAAATTTCTAACAAGGGAATAGAGGTGGATCAAGCTAAGGTAGAAGTAATTGAAAAATTACCACCACCTGCCAATGTTAAGGCAATCAGAAGCTTTCTGGGTCATGCAGGATTCTATAGGAGGTTTATAAAGGATTTTTCAAAAATCGCCAAACCTCTAAGCAACCTGCTAGCTGCTGACACGCCATTTATCTTTGATAAAGAGTGTCTGCAGGCATTTGAGACTCTGAAAGCTAAATTGGTCTCAGCACCAATCATCTCTGCACCTAAATGGGCATTGCCATTTGAACTAATGTGTGATGCCAGTGACCATGCCATTGGTGCAGTGTTGGGATAAAGGCATGACAAGCTTCTGCACGTCATTTACTATGCCAGTCGTGTTCTAAACGACGCCCAGAAGAACTACACAACCACGAAAAAAGAGCTACTTGCAGTGGTTTACGCCATTGACAAGTTTAGATCCTACTTAGTAGGATCAAAAGTGATTGTGTACACTGATCATGCTGCTCTTAAATATCTACTCACAAAGCAGGATTCAAAACCCAGACTTATCAGATGGGTGTTGCTTCTACAAGAGTTTGATATAGAAATAAGAGACAGAAAAGGGACAGAAAACCAAGTAGCAAATCACCTGTCCCAAATAGAACCAGTAGAAGGGGCGTCTCTCCCTCTCACTAAGATCTCTGAAACCTTTCCTGATGAGCAACTCTTTGCCATCTAGGAAGTGCCATGGTTTGCAGACATTGCAAACTACAAGGCAGTGAGATTCATACCCAAAGAGTACAGTAGGCAACAATCAAAGAAATTGATCACAGATGCAAAGTACTATCTTTGGGATGAACCATATCTCTTCAAGAGATGTGTAGACGGAGCAATCCGTAGATGTGTGCCTAAAGAAGAAGCACAGAAGATCCTATGGCACTGCCATGGATCACAATATGGAGGACATTTTGGAAGTGAGCGAACAGCCACAAGAGTCCTCCAATGCGGCTTCTACTGGCCTACTCTCTATAAAGATTCCCGAGTGTTTGTACTTAATTATGACAGTTGCCAAAGATCTGGTAATCTGCTTCACAGTTATGCCATGCCTCAACAAGGGATCTTGGAGATTGAGTTGTTTGATGTGTGGGGAATTGACTTCATGGGACCTTTCCCACCATCATACTCAAACACTTATATTCTGGTGGCAGTGGATTATGTATCCAAATGGGTGGAGGCTATTGCAACCCCCACTAATGACACTAAAACAGTGTTAAAATTCCTCCAGAAACATATCTTCAGCAGATTTGGTACCCCTAGAGTATTAATCAGTGATGGGGGCACTCATTTCTGCAATAAACAGCTTTACTCTGCTTTGGTTCGTTACGGAGTTAGCCACAGGGTAGCTACTCCATATCACCCGCAGACTAATGGGCAAGCTGAAGTCTCAAATAGAGAACTCAAAAGAATCCTGGAACGGACTGTAATTAACCGTAGAAGGGATTGGGCAAGAAGCTTGGATGGTGCTCTATGGGCATACAGAACAGCATTCAAGACCCCTATAAGGACTTCTCCATACCAGCTTGTGTATGGAAAGGCATGTCACTTGCCAGTGGAACTAGAACATAAGGCCTACTGGGCAACCAGATTCATGAACCTTGATGCCAGGTTAGCTGGAGAAAAATGATTGCTTCAGTTAAATGAGCTAGAGGAATTTAGACTCAATGCTTTCGAAAATGCAAAAATTTACAAAGAGAAAGCAAAAAGATGGCATGATAAGAAATTGTCATCCAGAATCTTTGAGCCAGGGCAGAAAGTTCTGCTATTTAATTCTAGGCTCAAATTATTCCCCAGGAAATTAAAATCCCGGTGGAGAGGTCCATATGTGATTACAAGTGTATCACCATATGGATACGTAAAGCTTCAGGATAATGAATCTAACAAAAAGTTCATTGTTACTGGACAGAGAGTTAAACATTATCTTGAAAGCAATTTTGAGCAAGAATGCTCAAAACTAAGACTTGATTAAAAACTCAATAATAGTCCAGCTAATGACATTAAAGAAGCGCTTGCTGGGAGGCAACCCAGCCATTCACAAAATTTAATTTTATTTGTTTTTGCTAATTAAATTGATTTTTACAGGTATATGTCAAAGTATCTCCAAGAGGTAAAATAGCAATTGATTGAATTCGCAGAGTTACAGGGAAATTTGGAAGCACACTGGCATGAAAAAGCCAGTAAGAAACGTTTTGGGCGTTGAACGCCCAAAAGAAGCACCCACTGGGCGTTCAACGCCAGTAAGGGTAGCCATCTGGGCGTTAAACGCCAGAAAGGAGCATCTTCTGGGCGTTGAACGCCAGAAAGAAGCACCTTCTGGGCGTTTAACGCCAGATTGTTAGCATCCTGGGCGTTTAGAAAAACGCCCAGTGACAAAGGACTTCCTAGCGTTCAACGCCAGAAAGAAGCAACAGCTGGGCATTGAACGCCCAGGAGAAGCAGCAATTGGGCGTTAAACGCCCAAAACATGCAGCATTTGGGCGTTTAACGCCAGGATGGTGGGGAGGAGGTAAAATTCGTTTTTCTTTACAATTTTTCTAAATTTTTATGTTTCAATTCATGATCTCTTGCATAAACATGTTTCAAAATGTCATCCTTCAAATCAAATTGGTTTTCTAAGAACCCTAATTTCTAAAATCCCTTTTTCAAAAATATCAAATATATCTTAATCCATAAAGACAAATTGTTTTCCAATCCAATCCAACTCTTCTAAAGTTTTTCAAAACTCAATTATCTTTTTAAAATCTTTTTCAAAATTAAAAATTCAGATTTATCTTTTTAAATATCATTCATATCTTTCTCTTTTTAAAACTATATCTTTTTCTTATCATATTTATCTTTTATAAATCATATCTTCTATCTCATCTTTTTATTGAATTTTCGAAATTTCCACCCCCCCTATATATTCAATTCGGCGCCCCTCTCATCATCACCATTCCACACTTGCTCTCCTTTTATCCCTCTCCTTTCTTCTATTTTGCTTGAGGACAAGCAAAGCTCTAAGTTTGGTGTGTTTATCCGTGATCACAAAAACATACTCATTAAAGATCATGGCTCCTAAAGGAAAACAACCCACTCCAAGAGGCAAGAAAGAGAATACTCCAAAGCCACTTTGGAATCAAGGGAAGTTCTTAACTAAAGAACATTCAGACCATTACTACAAAATAATGAGTCACAGATCAATGATCCCGGAAGTCAAATTTGACCTGAAGGAAGATGAATATCTGGAGATCCAAGAGCAAATTCGAAACAGGAACTGGAAAATCCTAGCCAATCCTGAAACGAAAGTGGGAAGGAACATGGTTCAGGAGTTCTATGCTAATCTATGGTAGACAGACAGGCAAAGAATAATTGGAGCTGCTCTCTATGACCATCGGACCTTAGTCAGAGGAAAGATTGTTCATACCCATCCTGACAAAATCAGGGAGATCTTTAAGCTCCCTCAACTGAAAGATGACCCAGACTCCTTTAATAGGAGAATGATGAGGGTAAATAAAGGTCTGGACAAGATTCTAGAGGATATATGCATCCCTGAAGCCAGATGGACCACCAGCACGACTGGCATCCCAAATCAACTCAAAAGGGAAGATCTCAAACCAGTAGCCAGAGGCTGGCTGGATTTCATTGGGCATTCCATACTGCCCACCAGCAACCGTTCTGAAGTTACCATTAAAAGAGCAGTGATGATTCACTGCATCATGTTGGGAAAAGAAGTAGAAGTCCATCAACTGATCTCGTGTGAACTATACAAAATAGCAAACAGGAATTCCAAGGATGCCAGATTGGCCTATCCAAGCCTAATTTCTATGCTCTGCAGAGATGCCAGAGTGAAGATGGGAATAACAGAGTATATCTCAGTTGAAAGGCCAATCACTAGAATATCAATGGACAGACAACAGCTGCAGGATGATCCAATCAAGAGGAGAGCACAGGAAGTCCTCCCAGAACTTCCTCAATTCGAATATTGGGAACATATTGAAGCATCTATCTCCAAATTGCAAGAAGCTATGGACCAAATAAAGGAAGAACAGAACAATCAAAGTAGCATGCTTTGCAAACTGCTTAAGGAACAAGAAGAGCAAGGGCGTGATCTAAGGGAGCTGAAGCGTCAAAAATTAATCCTTGAAAAGCACCCCACAGACTAGAGGAACATCTACTTCTCAAAACACAGGTTGTTGAGTTCTAATTTTAGCTTTAACTCTGTGATAGTGTTATTATAGAAATTTACCTTAGGAAGATATATAGTAGCAGTAGTAGTAATTAGTATATCTATTCTGTTTTTATTTCCAATTAAGTTATAATTTATTTTTTTCATCATCATCAGGCATGAATAAAATAGTAGATAATTAGAATCAAGAAGTAATTTAATTTTTTTCGAGTTCTTAATAATAAAAATTATAATTAACTATATGTGGTGGCAATACTTTTTGTTCTCTGAATGAATGCTTGAACAGTGCATAATTTTTATCTTGAATTTTATGAATATTGGCTCCTGAAAGAATGAGGAACACGAAAAATACTATTGATAATCTGAAAAATCATGAATTTGATTCTTGAAGCAAGAAAAAGCAGTGAAAAAAATTTTTTTACAAGAAATCATTGGATTAAGAAGAGGATCCAAGGCTTTGAGCATCAGTGGATAGGAGGGCCCAAGGAAGTAGTTCCAGGCCTAAGCGGCTAAATCAAGCTGTCCCTAACCATGTGCTTGTGGCATGCAGGTTCAAGTGAAAAGCTTGAGACTGAGTGGTTAAAGTCGTGATCCAAAGCAAAAGAGTGTGCTTAAGAGCTCTGGACACCTCTAACTGGGGACTCTAGCAAAGCTGAGTCACAATCTGAAAAGGTTTACCCAGTCATGTGTCTGTGGCATTTATGTATCCGGTGGTAATACTGGAAAACAAAGTGCTTAGAGCCACGGCCAAGACTCATAAAGTAACTGTGTTCAAGAATCAACACACTACACTAGGAGAATTAATAATACTATCTGAATTCTGAGTTCCTATGGATGCCAATCATTCTGAATTTCAAGGGATAAAGGGAGATGCCAAAACTGTTCAGAAACAAAAAGCTACTAGCCCCGCTCATCTAAATTAAAATCTGAGCTTCACTTAAAACTCGGGGATTTTATTACTCCTTAATTTCTTTTTATCCTATTTTATTTATCTAGTTTCTTGAGGACAAGCAACAGTTTAAGTTTGGTGTTGTGATGAGCAGATACTTTATACGCTTTTTGGGGGTAATTTCATGTAGATTTTAGTATGTTTTAATTGGTTTCTAGTAGAATATTATTAGTTTTTTAGGCAAAAATCATATTTCTGGACTTTACTATGAGTTTGTGTGTTTTTCTATGATTTCAGGTATTTTCTGGCTGAAATTGAGGGAGCTGAGCAAAAATCTGAGTTAGGCTGAAAAAGGACTGCTGATGCTGTTGGATCCTGACCTCCCTGCACTCGAAATGAATTTTCTGGAGCTACAGGAGTCCAATTGGCGCGCTCTCAACGGCGATGAAAAGTAGACATCCAGGGCTTTCCAGCAATATATAATATTTCATACTTTACGCGAAGATAGATGACGCAACATGGCGTTGAACGCCAAGTAAATGCTGTTGTCTGGAGTTAAACGCCAGAAACACGTCATGATCCGGAGTTGAACGCCCAAAACACGTTATAACTTGGAGTTCAACTCCAAGAAAAGCCTCAGCTCGTGGATAGCTTTAGTCTCAGCCCCAGCACACACCAAGTGGGCCCCAGAAGTGGATTTCTACACCAATTATCTTAGTTTATTCATATTCTGTAAACCTAGGTTACTAGTTGACTATTTAAACAACTTTTAGAGACTTATCTTGTACCTCATGACATTTTCAGATCTGAATTTTATACACTTTGACGGCATGAGTCTCTAAACTCCATTGTTGGGGGTGAGGAGCTCTGCAGCGTCTCGATGAATTAATGCTATTGTTTCTATTTCACTCAAACGTGTGTGTGTTCCGATCTAAGATGTTTATTCGCGCTTAATTATGAAGGAGGTGATGATCCGTGACACTCATCACCTCCCTCAATCTATAAACGTGTGCCTGACAAACACCTCCGTTCTACATCAGATTGAATGAGCTTCTCTTAGATTCTTTAATCAGAATCTTCACGGTATAAGCTAGAATTGATGGCGGCCATTCTTGAGGATCCGAAAAGTCTAAACCTTGTCTGTGGTATTCCAAGTAGGATTCCGGGATTGAATGGCTGTGACGAGCTTCAAACTCGCGATTGCTGGGCGTGATGACAAATGCAAAAGGATCAATGGATCCTATTCCAACATGATCGAGAACCAACAGCTGATTAGCCGTGCTGTGACAGAGCATCTGGACCGTTTTCACTGAGAGGATGGGAGGTAGCCACTGACAATGGTGACACCCTACATACAGCTTGCCGTAGACGTGCCTCACAAACAATTGAGTTGAATATTACATTACAGAAATTCAGAGGACAAAGCATCTCCAAAACTCCAACATATTCCCCATTACTGCACAACAAGTAACAACTATTTATTTTATGCCCTTTTTACTTTATACGAGGCTAAAGAACTCTATTGGTATCCTGACTAAGATTAATAAAATAAACATAGCTTGCTTCAAACCAATAATCTCCGTGGGATCGACCCTTACTCATGTAAGGTATTACTTGGACGACCCAGTGCACTTGCTGGTTAGTTGTACGGATTGCAAATTTGTGCACCACTGAGCAAACCAGAGTCATGCAAAGCTAGCAACAAAGAGTCCTTAGGGAAAGAATCTATAGAAAGCAAGACAGCATCAATGGGAACAAGGAGGAAAGTACCCAGAGGATGGAGAAATAAGAAAATTCCTATAGAAAATTTCTCGCCAGGTGATGAAGTGATTTCTACATACTTTCTATCTATACCACCCCACCTCCCCACTATTCCATCTCAGCTGCCTCCTGTGTACACTATCAACAAAATCTTGTCCTTAGAGCATATGGAGCTTATCAACAAGGCCAATGGACATAGGTTTACTGCAAGGGGAGAAGACTTCAAGCACTATCAACCACCTTGACAAGGACCAAACGTCAAGCTAATGATGCTAAAGAAGCGCTCCATGGGAGGCAACGCATGTTCTATATCCTCTTTCTTAAATTTCTAATAGTAGTAATAAGGCAGATTTTATGGATTTTTAATTCAACTTTGACAACAAATATAAAACTCCTTTACATGCAGCGTATAGTACATAATAAGTTTGGTGTTCAAGGCACACCAAGTGGGCATGAACATACTTTATGAGATAACATTCCTTTTCCCCAAACTTGTTGTATCATATGATCACAAACAAGTTTGGTGTACCACGTTGCATGCAAAAGGGGGGTTGAGTTGTTGATTGATTTGCATTCATGGAAAGCATTTATCCTTTTAAAAATAAAAAAAAAATATTTTTTGTTAGCTAGCTCACACTTTAAATTTTCCCACAAAAAATTTCAATTAACCATTTGCAATTTTTCTTCGTGTATAGGGAATCAAAAAGGACAGATAGGACAATTGAGGAGGGGAGATTCGGCCACTACACCAAGGGAATTTCACACTTGTCTTCATGGGGAATGTCCTTGGAAGTATTGCCATGCAACATTGGGAGTGGAAAATTTTGAAGACCGAACCAAGACCCCCATAAAGGAGGTGATCCTTGTGCTCATTCAATACTAAAACCCTAACCGTCCACGATCAAACAACACCATCAATCCACACCCTTCAATCAATTGCCATCTTTCTATATAAACCCCTTCACACAACCTCTCCGTACACACTTCAAATTCTCACCCTTCCCACTCCTATCTTTCGGGCATACCCTCCGCCAAAGGCTTCACATACACCCTCCTAGCCATCTTGAGAATAGCCAACACATCAACAATCTTGCATGGCATCATCAAGCTCCAAGAGACAAAAGGAGAAGGAACCCATAGAGCATCCTCCTTTTGATGAAGGGCGATTTAGAACCTTCCATCATGCACTCCAGTATGGGTGGATGACTGAGAAAGAAATCATTTATGAACTAGGCTTTCAAGTCACAAAAGTCGAGTGTCCAAAAATCACAAAGAAGGTGGAACAACGCCGATGGGAGCCCCTCTCCGATCCGATCACAAGGGTGAATGCAACTCTAGTAAGAGAGTTCTATGCAAATGCAGTTAGACAAGACAAGGCGGATGACTCATACACAAGTTTTGTGAGAGGGGTCATGGTGGATTTTAGTCCCATGACTATCATGAGAGTGCTGAAATTGAGAAGCATACCCTTTGAAAAGGAGAGCTATCACTCGAGAATGGACAAAAACCCAAATTCTGACCAGATTATACAGGATATATGTGTGCAAGGAGTAGATTGGGAGAGAGGCCCCAAGAGGAAGCCCAAATTTATAAAAAGAGGAGATCTCCTCCCTGAGGCTAAAGGTTGGTTCGAAATTGTAAGGAGATCCATCCTCCCAGCCGAAAACAACTCAGAGGTAAACCTCAAGAGAGCAACGATGGTGCAATGTCTAATGAAGGGAGGATAGATCAAGGCTCAAGAACTCATAGCCCAAGGTATTCGGAAGCTTACTGAGAAGAGCAATTCTGGAGGAAAGTTGGGTTACCCCAGCACCATCTTTCGTCTGTGCAAACTGGCCAGGGTGATATTTGAGGATGAAAACCCCGAGTGGATAAAGGTTGGTATTCCAATCACTTATCGTCGGATGCATGCTGCTGCAGCCCGATTACCTCCACGAAGGGTACGAAAAAGGCCAGCCCATCAAGCTGAAGAAGAATAACATCCACAAGAGCAAACCCCAGCCACCTTAAGCATGCACCAATTGTAAGAGGCTATTGATACCTTATCTAGGCAATGCATGGAAAATCAAGGGGCACAAAGGGAGTTTCAAATGCAATTAATAGACCGTCAAGAAGGATCACTCTCTAGATGGATGAATCAGCAAGAGGAATGGCAAAATCAATTGATGGACCAGCAAATAGAACAAGGGAGACAATGGAGTGAATCATTCCATAACCTGAATCAGAAGCAAGATCAACAACAAGAAGCCATCCAAAAGCTAACCAACATCCAAGCATATCAAGGTGCACACATCCATGAGATGCATCGAAAATAGAGAGAATAAGCAGATCTGTTCGATGAATACAGAGCATTTTTGGAAGGTGTCTACATGAGTGAGACTGGGTATCATGTGAATACCCAAGCCAGGCTTGGGTACTTAGTCGGACAACTACCTGTTTTGCATCCTGGGATAACAAAATATGAAGATGTAAAGGATGAGTTAGCACAAGTGGAGCGCGAAAGGGTAGAACAAAGTCATGAATCAGTAAGGAAGGCACTGGAGGATTGGAAGATAGCCAGAATGAATCGGATGAGAGGAAGCACAAGCGGACAAAGTAAACTTAAAGAGGGCAAGGAAGTAGAAGAACATGAGCATGCCAACAAGTGAAAGGTGGTGAAGTTCCTTCTTAGTTTACCTTTTTCAAAGCTTTAAATAAGGAAAATCATGTATGAAATAGAACATGCTTCCATGAGTAGTTTAGGACTTTTAATTCTGCATTTAAATTTTGTTGCTTAGGTTAAATGTGCTAGCTTAATGTCTTGAATGTTCACTTTCATCTTTCTTACTTGTATGCTTGTCTCTTTAAGTTAATCAAAAAGAAAATGTTATGAAAAGAACAAGAGTGGAGTTATGTTATGAAGTGCATTCTGAATGTTTGTGGTAGGATGATTAGTAAGCTAAGTTGGTTCACCAAATAAGGAAAGAAAGCAACTATCTATCCTGAGTCCTATGTTTGAGACACACCTTTTGAGACTAACTAAACAATAAGATCCCAATAAGAAAAGAGGAAGAGCAATAAAAGTGAAAAAGAAAGAAACACAATAAGAAACAATACTAGGCACCAAGGGTTTCAAAATTGAGGCATGTGTCTGTGGTGTTTATGTACAAGGGATATACTTGGATGAATAAGCTCTTAGGGGTGCCTTATCACTTGGTAAGTTGGATTAACTAATCCGGGATTATCAGCTGAAAGTCCACTATCAAGAGTAACCTTTGCTACAGAACACTTAGTAACCCAAAGAGGTGCTGGACACCAAGGTCTCAAGAAAGGAAAAATAACAAACCATGTGCCTGTGGTGTGTATGTATGAGGGAAAGAGACTTGAGGAAGTAAGTCCTTAGGGGTGTCTTAACACCTAGAACCTTAAATCAACTGGTTTTGGAGTGTTGGCTGAAAGCTTATCATAAAGAGTCGCCCTCTTACAAAGCACTTAGCAAAAAGAAAAATAAACTTTGAAAAAAAAAGAAGGAAGGATCAATAAGAAAGAAGTCTCAAAGGATGCAATCAAGAAAGTGACCAAGGAGTTGATAAAGGCTTGAAACCTAAAGGGGAGGAACCTAAGTTGCTATGCATGAAACCCCATAAACCAGGAATTCTACTTCTATTTTATCTTCTTGCTCTTTCTTTTCATTCTTCTTATGCTTCAGTACTTGCTTAGGGACAAGCAAGCTTTAAGTTTGGTGTCGTGATGCCAGGGCATCTAGGCCAGTTTCACTGACCTTTTCTTTACTGTTTTAGGGTGGTTTCATGCATTTTCTTAGTGAATAAGACAAGTTTTGGATGAAAATACACTCACACCTTGATTCAAGCAACTAGTGTGAACTTTGCATTATTTCATGAGAATTTTGCTAGAATTTCATGATAAATTGATGATGCATAATCTCATGACTTTGGCTAGAGCTTTGATGCACTTTAATTGCTTGATTTCAGGGCAAAGGAAGCAAGGAAGAACCACGTTAGTATTCACGTTAACCTAGTTAATGTGAACACTAACGTGGAATGGTAAAAAGCTTACAACGTTAATGAGAAAAGTGATCACCAATAACGCCTACGAAGCCATCCATAACTCACGTTACTTGCCACGTTAACTAAGTTAACGTGGTAGTTAACGTAGAAGCAAAAGGGAACTCCAACGTTAAGAGTAAATGTGAACACCAATAACGTTTTCTTCCAATGTTAGTGGTAAAAGTGAACACCACTAACGATGGAGAACTTGGCAATGATCCACGTTAAGAGTCACGTTAACTTAGTTAACATGAACTCTAACGTGGAAGAGGAAAACAAAAGCGAATGTTAGTGACACTCACTTTTGTCACTAACGTTGGACCAACTAGCATTGCCTACGTTAACTTTCACGTTAAGACTATTAACGTGAAAGTTAACGTGGAGTTGAGATCAAAGAGCTAGCGTTAGTGACACTCACTTTTGTCACTAACGTTGGAAGATGGCATCACTACTACGTTAAGAGCCACATTAACTTAGTTAACGTGAGTTCTAATGTAGAGAACTTGGGCATTTAGAGCGTTAGTGACAAAGGTGAGTGTCACTAACGCTCTCGAAGGTGAGACACACCCACGTTAAGAGTCACGTTAGCTACACTAACGTGAACTCTAACGTAGGAACAAAAGGCACCAAACAACGTTAATGGGAAAAGTGATTCCCAATAACGTTCGCGAAGGGGTATAAGCCAACGTTATTGGGAAAAGTGAGTCCCAATAACGTTGGCCAAAAATTGAAAAGGCAACATTAGTGGTCACGTTAAGACCACTAACATTGGAGTTAACGTGGGCACATAAGGGTGGAACGTTAGTGGAAAAAGTGAATGCCACTAACGTTCTCGGACCCACAATAGCACTCAACGTTAATCTCACTAAATGCCCAAAGCCTAATGCATATCTCTCTGCAAGCTGGGCCCATTAAAGATGAGAACTGCTTCAACTCAAGATCCAGAGCCCACATCCAAGACTTGAAGAACTCACTAGAAGATCAAGAGGAGTAGTATATATAGGAGTAGTTTTGAACTATAGGGAAGCTTGGCACTTTTGGAGAACTACTCTCTGTATATTTACTTTTCTGCACTTTTAGCATGGATTCTTCTTTTCTGCTATTTTTCATTTCTAGAGCTATGAACAACTAAACCCCTTTCATTGGGTTAGGGAGCTCTATTGTAATTTGATGGATCAATTATTGTTTTCATTCTTCTTCTTCTTTCTTTTCTCTTGATCTTACTAGAAAGCTTTCGATCTTAATTCAATTGGTTAGTTGTCTTGGAAAAGAAACTCTCCATAATTGGATCTCCTTTGAGCCTTGGAAAAGGGATGAGGAGATCATGCTAGAAATGCTTTCTCATGTTGGACCAAATTGGGGTTTGGGCGGATATAGTGACATGTAATCCTCCCAACACTTTGATTAGGAAATGCATGTGGTATAATCAGTGACCACACTTCATCTCTTCCCATGAGCAATTAAATCAAGGAATTGGGCAATTGTTCAAGCTTAGAGAGATTGGATTGCCAAGGAATTGGGATCCAATCACTTAAGATTGTCAAGGAGATCAATGAATGCATTGATTGAGGAAGAGATGAGAATGAACTTGATCCAAAGAATGCAACATCTCCTGAACCCAATGATTACCCCATTTTTGATCTTACCCATTCTCTTTACTTTTTGCCATTTATTTTCATGTTCATTACCCCAAATCCCCATTTAAGATTCTGCACTTTAATTTCTGTTATTTACTTTCCAGTCATTTAAATTTCTGCAAGCTCTCAATCTAATTTCTGTTTAGCTCAACTAGCATATTCTTCTAACTAAAGTTGCTTGACCAATCAATCCTTGTGGGATTCGACCTCACTTTATTGTGAGTTTTACTTGACGACAATTCGGTATACTTGCCGAAGGGAAATTTGTTGAGAGACAAGTTTTCATGCATCAGTGGAAAATTCAACTTCTGCTCTTTTGAGGTTTTGGTGCATATTGGAGATCAGCCAAGGTATGGTTTTGATTTCCTCTATGTAGTATATAATATTCATGGACACTTAGGCTAGTGTCCCATAAGATAGGATTGGACTTGAATGGTTGATGAGTTGTTGGATATAATTGTATGATGATGCTTGATGAAATGATGATTTTTGAGTTTGATATTGTTGATTAAAAGTGATACGATGAGGATTATTAAATTGTAAAGTTGAGGAGTTGATTATGTTGCTAAATATGGTATTGGTGTTAATTGATGGATAATGTAGTTGAGAAATTGCTAATTAAGTTTGACCTATGAGATATATTGATGTTGATGTGGTGGATGAGGAAAAATATAGTGAATTTGGTGTAATATGACATAGAGGGTTGATTTTGATGAATGGTAGAGTTTGGAATGGTTTGGTTTGGCTTTGGTTGTGTTTTACAAAACAATTAGGGAAATTGTGATTTTGGGTAAAAGATGAATTTTGGTGAACTTTGTTTGGTCATAACTTTTGCCTCGATTATCAAAATTGGTTGAAATTTGTTTAGAAATAAAGATCTTTGAAAACCCTTTAAATCGGTATAAAGTTTATGAAATTTGGAATTTTGTAGAGGAAGTTATGATCATTCAACAATTGGTATTGAAAATTGGAAATTCTGCAAAGTTACAGAATTCCGAGTTTTCTGGTATGTACGCACGCACACTCTGCATAAATGGTGACCTGTGCGCAAGCACAGACCTGTGCATCCACACACGCAGAGGCAGGCAGTCTGCTTGCAACACTGGCACAGCCTCTGCGCGCGCACACTTATAGGAAAATTGTAACCTGTGCATACTCACAGACCTGTGCGCACGCACACGTTGGGGAGGCCAGTCTGTTGGGGGTGCTGGCATAGGTTGTGCGAATGAACCGACCTTATATGTTTTGACACCTGTGCGTACATACACGCCTATGCGTATGCACACTTTTAAAAATTTCCTGGGCGTGCGCACGCACACCCCTGTGCGGACGCACACGCCCTGTTTCTCAAAATTTGATTTGTTTTCAACTATTTCACCTTCCCGACGAGGTTGTAAGCTTCTATAACACCGTTTTAGGATTTTTGGGCATATTTTTGGGATATTCAAACATGGGAAAAGATTTAAGGGTTTTAGCCGCTATTATTTGGAAAATTTAGAAAACGGAGGCTTAGGTTTCTGGCGTATTGAAAGTGGTCCAATATTATATGGTGAATAGTTGATGGATGAGATGAGGATTAAGGAACGGTTGAGTTCGGAACTGAAATGTGAATGAGCAGTGGATTGAAAAGAGTCGAAGACCCTGAATGAAGTGATGGATCCATCTTGTATTAAAAATATTTTTGAAAACCACTACACTACTTTTTCATTGAGATTTTGAGACGCTATGCGCCCGGTAGGGGCCGAGGTTGGATCCCGTTTGTTGAGGTAGCTGCGGCAGCGTAAGGGTGGTGGTTCGTCTCGCTTGCGCTTAGATGTGAGGTCGGTGGCAATAGATCTCGCTTGCATCCCTTCGGATCATCAGAGCGTATAGGCGCAAAACCCTGGATAGTGATCCGAGCACTATATCTCGGGGGTTCCAACACCATGAATCCGAAGGGCAACATCTCCATGGAGATGTGTCGGGTTGGCAGTTGAACCAACGATGTGATATCACAGCCAGTAGGACAGGCATTCATCATGTGCATTTTCTATCTGTTTGTATGCTTTGCCGACTTGATATTATTTTTCTACCTGTATAACATGTCTAATTGCTATTTGAATTAATTGCTATATATGCCTCTACTTGTGTTTTACTTGTATTGTATATACCTGTGTTTTCTACTGGGATTGAGGAGGTTCGGAATGCAGTGGCGATGGGATCACCAGGAGGTTAGGTTGGTGAAGGCTGTGTGATAGCGGTGTTCAGCTATATTAGAAATCCCTTAAGATAGATTACCCTTATGGTGTAATGGTTTAAGTTTTGTTAAGGTTTTACATATTATACTTATTTGGTTTAGAATGCTTTAAGCTTGAATTCTTGTGATGGATATGGAGTCTAGGATTGACTTTGTCGTCCCGGGGTCTTATATCCTACATCACTGGGCACTGTTACCATATTGAGAACCTCCAGTTCTCATACCATATTTCTGTTGTGTTTTTCAAATGCAGGTCGCAACCCACCTCGGTGAGTTGTTTGGTTGGTGACAGAAGCGGAGGATCCGGATGCTTCTTTTTGGTTCTTTTGATTTATTTGAAATCTGTCTCTCACTTTGGTATTTTGTTTCGCCTAGAGGCTAGTATTTGAGAGAACAAAATTTGTATAAGCCATTTTAAACTTCAGTTTCCTTTTGTCTGTATATTTGACTAGCCGGCTTAAACTCCGTGAGATGTGACTAGTTTCTTATAATATTATATTATACTATTATCTTCGTTTATATCACATCTGTTTCTTGAGCTTTAAGTTAGACGCTATGTTAGTTCGTTTTGCGCTTTTAAATCTTGTTTTTGAGCTATATCCTTCATTAGGATTCTAGATTATATTATTCCTTCTATATATTATATGTATGAGCATAGAACAGTTGTAATCTCTGGTTAACCTTTGCTTTATAACGCGAGGTAAAGCTTAGGCTAATTAGGGTGTTACAAGTTATCTACTTGCATGCTTTTTCTTTTCATCCCTTTGATCCATTCCTAGCCCTTCCATCCTGAATTCACTAACAAACACATCAAGGCATCTAGTGGAATCAAAGGTGAATCAAAATTAGCTAATTAAAGGTCTAAAAAGCATGTTTTCACTCTTAAGCACAAATTAGGAGACAATCATGAAACCATGCCATTTCATTGAATAAATGTGGGTAAAAGGCGATAAAAGTCCCTAAATTAAGCACAAGATAAACCCTAGAAATGGGGTTTATCAACCTTCCCACACTTAAACTATAGCATGTCCTCGTGCTAAATCAAGAAGGAAACAAAGGATCTCAACATTTATTCAATGTAACAACTTCCTAAATGCAATCTACCTAAATGCACTATCCAAATGAATGCAATTACTTGGTCAAAATAAATCAATTCCCAAGAAAACACATATAGCTATAAGGGCTAAGGTAATAGCAATCAAATCAAATCCACAATTGAATTGAGTTATTGAATATTTTTACAAACTTGCAAGAAAAGTGATGATTTTAGGTGGAGACATGTAATTGAGCAATCGAACCCTCACCAGATGTGTATCTGCTCTAGTCGCTCAAGTGTTTATAGGGTTGATTCTCTCAATTCTCCCCTAATCATGCTTTCCAAGATTTATTTTTCATCTAACAATCAACAATTATTTCATGCTTGCATACAATTATCATGAGGTTTTTTCTTAGGTTGTAATGGGGCTAGGGTAAAGGTAAGGATGTATATTTGGTTAAGTGAGCTTGAAATTTGAATCTTTGATTAACCTAAGCTTCCAACCTAACCTATATGACAACCTATTCAATTTCAAAGCTAACCTAACTACCCATTCTTCACTTTTTCACATACTCATGCATTCTCTTTTCTTGATCACAACTCATATGCATTGATTGTTATTGGACATCACTTTGGGACATTTTGTCCCTTTTTTATTTCTTTTTCTTTTTCTTTCTTTTTTTTCTTTTCTATATATATATATATTCTCATCATTTTCCTTTCTTTTTACAATAACGGAAGTATCAATGCATATGGTCTTACATTTAATTAACACATGAGTATGTACCCAATTCCCAAAATCTACAATAGAGATAAAAACTACCCTTCTACTCAACCAATGTCCCAAGTTTTCCCACACTTGAATGATACGCACACTCACTAGTCTAAGCTAATCAAAGATCTAAATAAAGGACATTTATTTTTTTTTGCTTTATGGTTTGTAATGTTCTAACATTAAGAACAAGTGGGGTTAATCGTAAGCTCAAAGTTGGCTAACAATGGAAGATAAAAGGTAAGGCTATTTGGACAAGTGAGCTATTTGAAATGAAGGCCTCAATCATTTAAATGCATGTATACAAGGAATAATGGACATATAGATTCAAACAAATCCAAGATTACAATCATAAGAAGAGAACAATGCACACAAGAAGGAAGATAAGTGGTTATAAGATGTAACCACACCATTAGGCTAAAATCTCACAAGCTTGTGTTCTTAGCTCAAAGACATGATCCACAATGTATTGTTCAAGCAAGTCCAATGAAAAGTTTTTTTTACTCAAATCAATTGGGATGTCAATGCTATATAGATAAATTTCTTGAAAAATATCATTATTTTGACTAAGCTTATTATATATATATATATATATATATATATATATATATATATATATATGCAAAAATAGGGAAATGAAACTAAAAATCCTAAAAGACCTAAAAAAATGAAATGCAAAAGTGTTGGGCTTAGAAATTTGTCACCCAAATAAGCCGACTAGTCGGATGACCTCCCCACACTTAAAAGTTTGCACCGTCCTCAGTGCGTTCAAAGATGAGCAAGGGGGTACGACGACTCTCCAAGTTGCTACCCTCAGTTGGTGGGTCAACCGGTTGTTGCATGTTTTTTCTTCTGCTTCCGTTGGTGCTTATAATGACTCATCCTGAAAGTAGAAGGTAAGATAGTAAGAAAAGTAAATGCAAAAGCAGAAGCATAAATTGTTGGAATGAGGTAAATCACTGGAATGATGTGAGTGAATTAGTGTGACATTAATGAATTAAGTGTGTGGGTTCTAAGATGCATGCGGTGTAGAACACACACTAGAAAAAAAGGTTTGTCACAATTTACACAAAAGAAGAATGCACTTCACTCATTCTACCGTGCTTGAAATGCTCTAAACTTGTATGTTAAAACAACCAAACAAGCAATAAAGAAGCATGAAAGTACTCAAGCCAAAAACATGTGGATGCATATGATTATGAGACACAATGCATTAAGACAATTGAACAACATCCAACAAGAGATTGCATAATCAAAGAATAAAATTCAAATCACATGGTGGCCAAATCACACAATTCAAAAGAATTAACAAGCTTGAAGGCAATGTCACATGTACTTGGTGTCCACAAAATTAAGCATGAAGAAGTCAAGAGAATCCAACAATGACAATCCAAAAACAATTATGCTAAAATAGCATTCAATTAATAATAAGCAACAATAAACAACAAACAAAATTAATAATCCAACACTTATAATGAAAAAGAGAAAATGAAATGAAAATTAACCTAACTTACTAACTACCTTAATGGTTATGTATTGTGTTTGGTAGTGTTGGATGAGGAAGTAATGGGTGGAAGAAAAGAGAAGAAGAAAGAAGAAGAAAAGAAATGGAAAGAAGAGAAGAAAAGAAGTGTGTGAAATAAGGCAATCCATGCGTACGCGTGGAGTGACGCGTGCACGTGGAATGGTGAAATGGAGGCGACGTGAAGAGAGGAACTTCTGCGTGGTCTAGAATTCAGAATAAATTCCCGTTGCAAGTATAGCTTCTAAACCAACAAGAGTCCTTTCTTACAAACGTTTTGGTTGTCTGGTGCACGAAATTGTGATCACTACAACTTCGCACAACTAACCAGCAAGTGTACTGGGTCGTCCAAGTAATAAACCTTACGCGAGTAAGGGTCGATCCCACAGAGATTGTTGGCATGAAGCAAGCTATGGTCACCTTGTAAATCTTAGTCAGGCAGACTCAAATGGGTATGGGTGATATATGAATAAAACATAAAGATAGAGATACTTATGCAATTCATTGGTGAGAACTTCAGATAAGCGAATGGAGATGCTTGGTCCCTTCCGTCTCTCTGCTTTCCTACTGTCTTCATCCAATCCTCCTTACTCCTTTCCATGGCAAGCTTATGCAAGGATTTCACCGTTGTCAGTGGCTACCTCCCATCCTCTCAGTGGAAATGTTCAACGCACCCTGTCACGGCACGACTATCCATCTGTCGGTTCTCAATCAGGCTGGAATAGAATCCAGTGATTCTTTTGCGTCTGTCACTAACGCCCCGCCCTCAGGAGTTTGAAGCACGTCACAGTCATTCAATCATTGAATCCTACTCAGAATACCACAGACAAGGTTAGACCTTCCGGATTCTCTTGAATGCCGCCATCAGTTCTTGCCTATACCACGAAGACTCTGATCTCACGGAATGGCTGGCTCGGTTGTCAGGCAATCAACCATGCATCGTGTATCAGGAATCCAAGAGATATTCACCCAATCTAAGGTAGAACGGAGGTGGTTGTCAGTCACACGTTCATAGGGGAGAATGATGATGAGTGTCACGGATCATCACATTCATCAAGTTGAAGAACAAGTGATATCTTGGAACAAGAACAAGCGGAATAGAATAGAAGAACAATAGTAATTGCATTAATACTCGAGGTACAGCAGAGCTCCACACCTTAATCTATGGTGTGTAGAAACTCCACCGTTGAAAATACATAAGAACAAAAGTGATCATTGGCTTCGGCCCCAGAGAGGGAACCAAAAAAACCAAGATCTGATCTAAGAACTAGATGTCCAAAGATGAAAATACAATAGTAAAAGGTCCTATTTATAGGGAACTAGTAGCTTAAGAATTACAAAGATGAGTAAATGACATAAAAATCCACTTCCGGGCCCACTTGGTGTGTGCTTGGGCTGAGCAATGAAGCATTTTTCGTGTAGAGACTCTTCTTGGAGTTAAACGCCAGCTTTTGTGCCAGTTTGGGCGTTTAACTCCCATTTTGGTGCCAGTTCTGGCGTTTAACGCTGGAAATTCTGAAGGTGACTTTGAACGCCGGTTTGGGCCATCAAATCTTGAGCAAAGTATGGACTATCATATATTGCTGGAAAGCCCAGGATGTCTACTTTCCAATGCCGTTAAGAGCGCGCCAATTGGGCTTCTGTAGTTCCAGAAAATCTACTTCGAGTGCAGGGAGGTCAGAATCCAACAGCATCTGCAGTCCTTTTCAGTCTCTGAATCAGATTTTTGCTCAGGTCCCTCAATTTCAGCCAGAAAATACCTGAAATCACAGAAAAACACACAAACTCATAGTAAAGTCCAGAAAAGTGAATTTTAACTAAAAACTAATAAAAATATACTAAAAACTAACTAAATCCTACTAAAAACATACTAAAAATAATGCCAAAAAGCGTACAAATTATCCGCTCATCATTGTCACAAGTAACAAACCCAATAAAATTTATAAACCGAAGTATTTAAACCTCGGGTCGTCTTCTCAAGAAATTGCAGGGAGGTGTGTTTTATTATTGATTATGAAAAACAAGGTTTTGGGTTTTGAAAAGGGTTTTTTGAGCAGAAGAATTAGATTGCAAGAATTAATAAATTAATAACTAATAAAACTCTTGGCAAGGTATGAGAATTGGAATTCCTATCCTAGTTATCCTTATCAGGTGTGATGAAAATTGGATTTTAATCCCACTTAGTTAACCTTTACTAAATAAAGGAAGGTCAAGTGGACTAATCAGTTTGATCCTCAAGTCCTAGTTAATCCATGTGGGAGGACTAGCTTTAGAGCGATCTAAATCAATTAGAACCTACCAATTTCAACCACTGCTGAGTTTGACAACTCAAGAGTTACCAATTTATCAACCAAAACCAAGAATATAGAAAGCTAAATTAAAATCATAAATAACTGGAATACCTCAATTTAAATTGAATGGAGATGTCAATTCTAACATGGAAAAGTTCATAAGCCAATTGGGCAACATAAATCAAGTACAAATAAAAGCTTCAGAGTGAACAAAAATAGAAGAGAAACATAAATTATTGAACCTGGTACGAAGAAACAATCCTAATGACTAAAGGAGATCCTAATCCTTAAACCTAAGAGAGAGGAGAGAACCTCTCTCTCTAAAAACTACATCTAAACTATAAAAAGTGTGTATTATGAATGTATGATTTGATGTATTAATGGATTCCCCCACTTTATAGCCTCTAATCTGTGTTTTCTGGGCCGAGAACTGGGTCAGAAACAGCCTAGAAATAGCTGATTGTGAAATCTGGTTGGTAGAGGTCGCGGCAAAGTGACGCGGAGGCGTGATCCACGCGTTTGCGTGGATTGAGATTTTGCAAATGCGACGCGGGCGCATTATCTATGCGTTCGTGTCGCCTAACTTCGGGGCAGCTATTGAAAATTATATATCATTGCGAAGCCCCCGGATGTTAGCTTTCCAACGCAACGGGAACCATCTTATTTGGATCTCTGTAGCTCAAGTTATGATTGTTTGAGTGCGAAGAGGTCAGGTTGGACAGCTTAGCAGTTTCTTCAACTTCTTGTATTCCTTCCACTTTTGAATGCTTCCTTTCCATCTTATGAGTCATTCATGCCTTGTAATCCCTGAAATCACTTAACACACATATCAAAGCATCGAATGATAACAAGTGAGGATTTAAATAAAAGAAAATAAAAGGCAAAGAAGCATGTTTTCAATCATAGCACAAAATCAGGAAGGAGAATGTAAAACCATGCAAATCATATGAATAAGTGTATGAAAGATTGATAAAATCCACTCAATTGAGCACAAGATAAACCATAAAATAGTGGTTTATCAACCTCCCCACACTTAATCATTAGCATGTCCTCATGATAAGCTCAAGAGAAGCTATAAGAGTGAAGGCATAATGGTGGGATGTATGAAATGCAACCTATTTATATGAATGCAGCTAAATGCAAAATGCTTTTACCTACTTGGTGAAAAAGTAAATAAATCTTTCAAGAACAAATATGAACTGGATTTCACTAATTCAAATCACAAAATGCAATACAAATAACTTGCAAGAAGAAGATAGCTCATGAAAGCAGGGAACATAGAATTAAGCGCTGAACCCTTACTGGTAGTGTATATCATTCTAACTCTCAAGTGTCTAGGGTCAATTCTCTCAATTCTCTACTAATCTTGCTTTCTATAGCTTGCTCTTCATCTAACAATCAACAAAAAATTAATGCACAGATACACATATCAAGAGGTCTTTTAAGGGTTGTAATGGGGTTAGGGTCAAGGTAGGATTGTATTTGGTCAAGTGGACTAAAATCTGAATCCTTAATTAACTTAAACTTTCCACCTAACTTAGGACAATCCATGTAATCATAATATAAAATCAATAACTACCCATTAACTGCGTTTACTACATATTTATGCATTCCAAATTTTGAGTACAATACATGTGCATTGCTATCACCATTTACTTTGGGGCATTTTGTCTCCTTTTTATTTTCTGCTCTTTTTTTTTTCTTTCAAAATTTTTTTTAATGCGTATGATTAAGGTATTGAATGCATAAACACGTCCTTAACATTTTTCACATTTTCACAGAAAGTCTAACATACTCAATTCCCAAACCAAACGTTTCCAAACCCACTTTCCCCACACTTAATTCATGAGCACTTTCACTAGTCTAAGCTAATCAAGAATTCAAATTAAGGACATTATTGTTTTCCGCTTAGAGTTAGTGATGAGCTAAAGTAAAAAACTAAGGTGTAAAATGGCTAGACATTGGTTTGCAAAGGATAATGAAAGGTAAGGCCATATGGGTATGTAAGCTCAGTGAAACAAGGCCTCAATCATAAAAGTGCATGCATACATCAAATAATTGAAATATAGAATTAAGCAAGACAAAGATCATAATTTTAGAGAGAAAAACACACACCAAAAATAAAATTTTGGTTGGTAAAGTGCAACCAATTAAATAGGCTCAAAATCTCACTGGTTTTGTATGTTCGAGCTCTAAATCATGTTCCAAAATAATATTTCTTCAAACAAGTTTAATAAAAAGTTTTAATTTAAATTAGTGAAATACTCTAAAAAGTTTCTTGAAAAAGAAAATATTACTTCAACCAAGTGGTAAAATATGTACAAAATCAAACAAAACATGCAAATGCAACAACTAATTTAAACGTTGGTGTTGAGACAGGAAGGTACTAAACCACGGAGATCGGTATCGACCTCCCCACACTTAAAGAGTGCACCGTCCTAGGTGCATGCGAAGATGTGCAGGTGGACGTGCTGCTCCAACTGATGACTTTTCTCTATAGATTGTGCAAATTGACTCGTCTGTCTCCCCATATAGAAGTTCTTCCTGTCCCCTCTCGGTGGCCATCTTGAAAGAAGAGGAAAAGGAAGAAAAGTAACCCAGAAATAAAGATAAGAGCATAAATAAAATATGGGTGTTAATGCCAAATAAGAAAGGTCTCAATTACATGGTAGCTACAACATGCAAGTGAGAAAATAGTGGAAGCAATTGGCATATCAATAGTGCAAAAGTTGCAACAACGGGGAAGAGAGTGTGGGTAATGCAAGATAGTGTAAGTACATATCAATGCAAAAGGAATATCAGTATTATAAAAATTAGCATTGACTTTTGAATAATAATACCCAATCAGAATAAAACAAGTCATGAAGCACCAGAATAATTCAAGAAAAGATGCAATAGTTGAAGAAGACAATTTTAACACCAATGGAAGAAGAAGAAGAAAGGAAGAAAGGAGGAAGAAAGAAGAAAAGATAGAAGAAATTAGGATTTAGAAAAGAAAAGATAAGATAATTGGCACTGGTTTGGATAAGCTGTGCGTCGCATGTGACGCGGATGCGCGGTGCACGCGATCGCGTGGACTGTGAGAAATTCAAGTGAGGCGGACGGGTGGGGCACGCGGACGCGTGACTCGATTTGTGCTAGTGGCGCGAGAGCAGCCTCGCGTACGCACAACTCTTTGTTTAAATGCATTATTGCCAAAAATCTGGGGTGACGCGTTCGCATGGGTGACGCGATCGCGTGAATGGCCATATTTTGAAAACGACGCGAACGCGTGGGGCACGCGTTCGCATGGTAGGGCTTGTGCTTCTAGCACGATTCCAGCCCCACTCCATCATAACTTGCTGCCATACACCCTTTTTACGTCGATTTTTAGGGGACGCGCTCGCATGGGTGATGCGGATGCGTGGGAGGCATTTTTCCCACATGACGCGGACGCGTCGGTGACGCGGACGCGTCGGTGACGCGGACGCGTCAGTGACGCGGTCATGTCGGTCAAATTATGCCAAAGGCACGCCTCCAGCCACGCTCTCGCATGACTCTCTGTTCACTTTTCTTTTCTTCCCAACGCACATATGACGCGGATGCGTCATCGACGCTGTCGCGTCGCATGCTCTTTTGTTTTTTTTCATGCAGTATACAGAATGCAGAATGTAATGAATGTTATGCATAATTCCAGGTTCAATCAGAATTCAAAAACAGACTAAAATGGAAAAAGAACGATCATACCATGGTAGGTTGTCTCCCACCTAGCACTTTTAGTTAAAGTCCTTAAGTTGGACATTTGATGAGCTTCCTGTTATGGTGGCTTGTATTTGAATTCGTCCAGAAATGTCCACCAGTGTTTGAAATTCCAGCATTCTTCGGGGTCCCAAACAAGGTACGTAAAGCCCTTGAGTAGTTTCAAATAGGTTTCCAGGCTCCCGGGGTGTTGAATGTTAGAATAGATTCCAGGATCCCAAACTTTGCTTTTACACCCGTTTTTGTCTTGATCTGCATTTTTCCAGCCGGGTGGTGAGTAGTCTGAATTCTCACTGCAGTGACCAAACAGCTTCCGAGATCCTTTCGATTGAGCTTGACACCAATCTTTGCACCTCAAATTGAAGTGTGAAGCCTCATTGAATCTTGCATACCAACTCTGAGTGCAAGTCATTTCCCTTTTGCTCTTAAAGCCGCAAAGAGCTCTAAGCTGGCCATCTGTTTCAAGCAAACCATATTCAAGTGGAAAATTGAAGAGAAAGGTCAAGGATTTTACCCACTTGAAGTTTGTGTTGGGTGGTAATGACCTTGGGATTGGTGTTTCTAGTGGTTCTGCAAGCTCTACTCCCTTGTGGTCTTCAGTGAATTCCTCCACTTCCTTGCAAATTTTCTCAATTTCAACCATGTCTTGATCAAAGTCTTCGATATCTTCCTCATCACTTGAGTCATAACTGGGAGGTTGAGAAAAGTCTACCTCTGCGTCATCTTCATATTCACTTGGGGAAGATTCTTCTATCTCAAAGAATTCACTTGCGGATGCAAGTTCATTACTAAGAGAACTTGACTTGTGATCATCATCATCAAGGAAACATGTGTCTTAGGTTATTCCGTCCAGTTCTTCATAAGATATCTGCATTGGAGGCTGTGCAAAATCCACTTTAGCGTCAATTGTAACATTCTTGACGGAATTCTCCACAACTCTGGATTCCTGCGGAGGTTCAGCATCTCCTAAATCTTCAACCAACTCTTTTTCTTCTACAATGATAGCGTCCTATACTTGTTCCAGTACGAAGTTATTCTTTATGTTGTCCACTGGAGTTTCTAGCATCTTCTTTGTGCTGCGTTCTTCATTAGATTATCCACATGAAGCCATAGGAGTCTGTTGAGTGACTGAACGTCTGAAAGATAATTGATAAAAAGATAATCCTCAAGCAAATAAAATACTAAATCTAAATCCTAATCCTAAAGAGAGAGGAGAGAACCTCTCTCTCTAAAAACTACATCTAATCCTAAAATCGTAAATTATGAGAGCATGTTGAATCTCTGTAAGTTCCCTGACTTTAATCTGTGCTTCTGGGCCGAAAACTGGGTTGAATGCGACCCAGAATCTCTATCAGCGACTTTTGTAATTCTGCAGATCGCACACGTCACGCGATCACGTCATCCATGCGGACGCGTCATTCGCGTTTTTCCCTGCCATGCGTTCGCGTCGTCCACGCTTCTACGTCACTTGTGCTTTTCCAATCCGCGCGATCACGTGAGCCATGCGGCCGCGTCACTGTGGATTCTTTTTTTTCGTGCAGTTGCGTCGCTGACGCGTACTCGTCACTTCTCGCTGGTCATCTCCTCAATTTCTTGTGTTCCTTCCATTTTTGCAAGCTTCCTTCCCAATCTCTCACTCATTCATACCCTATAAAGCCTGAAACACTTAACACACAGATCAAGGCATCGAATGGTAATAGGAGAATATTAAGATTAGCTAAATTAAGACCAAAGAAGCATGTTTTCAATCATAGAACTAAACTAGGAAGGAATTGTAAAATCATGCAAATCATATGAATAAGTGGGTGAAAAGCTTTATAAAACCAGTCAATTAAATACAATATAAACCATAAAATAATGGTTTATCAACCTCCCCACACTTAAACATTAGCATGTCCTCATGCTAAACTCAAAGAGACCAAATAAATGAGTAGGGAAAGGCAAGACTCATGCAATGCAACCTATGAATGTGAATGCAACAACATGCTAAAATGATTCTATCTACTTGGTGAAAAAGTAAACAAATCTTTCAAGAATAAATATGAACTGGATTTCACTAATTTAAATCACAAAATACAATACAAATAACTTACAAGAAGAAGATAGCTCATGAAAGTAGGGAACATAGAATTAAGCGCTGAACCCTCACTCATAGTGTATATCACTCTAATCTCTCAGGTGTATAGGTGGTGCACGAAATTGTGATCACTACTTTTCACAACTCAAATAATCCCTAGTAATGGCCCCAAAGACTTGGTGCTCAATACCATGGTATAAACACAACTTCGCACAACTAACCAACAAGTGCACTGGGTCGTCCAAGTAATAAACCTTACGCGAGTAAGGGTCGATCCCACGGAGATTGTTGGTATGAAGCAAGCTATGGTCACCTTGTAAATCTCAGTCAGGCAGACTCAAATGGTTATGGATGATGTATGAATAAAAGATAAAGATAGAGATACTTATGCAATTCATTGGTGAGAACTTCAGATAAGCGTATGAAGATGTTTTGCCCCTTCCGTCTCTCTGCTTTCCTACTGTCTTCATCCAATCCTTCTTACTCCTTTCCATGGCAAGCTGTATGTTGGGCATCACCATTGTCAATGGCTACAGTCCCGTCCTCTTAGTGGAAATGTTCAACGCACCCTGTCACGGCATGGCTATCCAGCTATCGGTTCTCGATCATGTCGGAATAGAATCCAGTGATTCTTTTGCGTCTGTCACTAACGCCCCACAATCGCGAGTTTGAAGCTCATCACAGTCTTTCAATCATTAAATCCTACTCAGAATACCACAGACAAGGTTTAGACCTTCCGGATTCTCTTGAATGCCGCCATCAATTCTAGCTTATACCACGAAGATTCCGGTTAAGGAATCCAAGAGATAAACATCAGAGCCTTGTTTGCTTGTAGAACGGAGGTGGTTGTCAGTCACGCGTTCATGAGTGAGAATGATGATGAGCGTCACATAATCATCACATTCATCATGTTCTTGAGTGCGAATGAATATCTTGGAATAAGAACAAGCTGAATTGAATAGAAGAACAATAGTAATTGCATTAATACTCGAGGTACAGCAGAGCTCCACACCTTAATCTATGGTGTGTAGAAACTCCACCGTTGAAAATACATAAGAACAAGGTCTAGGCATGGCCGTGAGGCCAGCCTCCCAATGATCTAAGATAGCATAAGACTAAAGATAGCTACCGAGATGTCAAATACAATAGTAAAAGGTCCTATTTATAGGGAACTAGTAGCTTAAGAATTACAAAGATGAGTAAATGACATAAAAATCCACTTCCGGGCCCACTTGGTGTGTGCTTGGGCTGAGCATTGAAGCATTTTCGTATAGAGACTCTTCTTGGAGTTAAACGCCAGCTTTTGTGCCAGTTTGGGCGTTTAACTCCCACTTTGGTGCCAGTTCCGGCGTTTAACGTTGGGAATTCTGAAGGTGAATTTGAACGCCGGTTTGGGCCATCAAATCTTGGGCAAAGTATGGACTATCATATATTGCTCGAAAGCCCAGGATGTGTACTTTCCAACGCCATTAAGAGCGCGCCAATTGGGCTTCTGAAGCTCCAGAAAATCTACTTCGAGTGCAGGGAGGTCAGAATCCAACAGCATCTGCAGTCCTTTTAGCCTCTGAATCAGATTTTTGCTCAGATCCCTCAATTTCAGCCAGAAAATACCTGAAATCACAGAAAAACACACAAACTCATAGTAAAGTCCAGAAAAATAAATTTTAACTAAAAACTATTAAAAATATAATAAAAACTAACTAAAACTACTAAAAAGACACTAAAAACAATGCCAAAAAGCGTACAAATTATCCTCTCATCACAAGACCAAACTTAAATTGTTGCTTGTCCTCAAGCAACTGAAAATCAAATAAGATAAAGAAAAGAGAATATGCAATGAATTCCAAAAACATCTATGAAGATCAGTATTAATTAGATGAGCGGGGCTTTTAGCTTTTTGCCTCTGAACAGTTTTGGCATCTCACTTTATCCTTTGAAATTCAAAATGATTGGCTTCTTTAGGAACTCAGAATCCAGATAGTGTTATTGATTCTCCTAGTTAAGTATGATGATTCTTGAATACAGCTACTTTATGAGTCTTGGCCGTGGCCCAAAGCACTCTGTCTTCCAGTATTACCACCGGATACATACATGCCACAGACACATAATTGGGTGAACCTTTTCAGATTGTGACTCAGCTTTGCTAGAGTCCCCAATTAGAGGTGTCCAGGGTTCTTAAGCACACTCTTTTTGCCTTGGATCACAACTTTATTTCTTTCTTTTTCTTTTTCTCTTTCTTTTTTCGCTTTTTTTTTTGTATTCACTGCTTTTTCTTGCTTCAAGAATCATTTTTATAATTTTTCAGATCCTCAGTAACATGTCTCCTTTTTCATCATTCTTTCAAGAGCCAATATTCATGAACCACAAATTCAAAAGACATATGCACTGTTTAAGCATACATTCAGAAAACAAAAGTATTGCCACCACGTCAAAATAATTAATCTGTTATAAAATTTAAAATTCATGCAATTCTTCTCTTTTTCAATTAAGAACATTTTTTATTTAAGAGAGGTGATGGATTCATAGGACATTCATAACTTTAAGGCATAGACACTAAGACACTAATGATCACAAGACACAAACATAGGTAAACATAAAGCATAATTTTCGAAAAACAGAAAAATAAAGAACAAGGAAATTAAAGAACGGGTCCACCTTAGTGATGGCAGCTTGTTCTTCCTCTTGAAGATCCTATGGAGTGCTTGAGCTCCTCAATGTCTCTTCCTTGCCTTTGTTGCTCTTTTCTCATGACTCTTTGGTCTTCTCTAATTTCATGGAGGAGGATGGAATGTTCTTGGTGCTCCACCCTTAGTTGTCCCATGTTGGAACTCATTCTCCTAGGGAGGTGTTGATTTGCTCCCAATAGTTTTGTGGAGGAAAGTGCATCCCTTGAGGCATCTCAGGGATTTCATGATGAGTGGGATCTCTTGTTTGCTCCATCCTTTTCTTAGTGATGGGCTTGTCCTCATCAATGGGGGTGTCTCCCTCTATGTCAACTCCAATTGAATAACAGAGGTGACAAATGAGATGAGGAAAGGCTAACCTTGCCAAGGTAGAGGACTTATCCGCCACCTTATAGAGTTCTTGGGCTATAACCTCATGAACTTCCACTTCCTCTCCAATCATGATACTATGAATCATGATGGCCCGGTCTATAGTAACTTCAGACCGGTTGCTAGTGGGAATGATTGAGCATTGGATAAACTCCAACCATCCCCTAGCCATGGGCTTGAGGTCATGCCTTCTCAATTGAACTGGCTTCCCTCTTGAATCTCTCTTTCATTGGGCGCCCTCTTCACAAATGTCAGTGAGGACTTGGTCCAACCTTTGATCAAAGTTGACCCTTCTAGTGTAAGGATGTTGATCTCCTTGCATCATGGGCAAGTTGAATGCCAACCTTACATTTTCCGGACTAAAATCTAAGTATTTCCCCCGAACCATTGTAAGCCAATTCTTTGGGTCCGGGTTCATACTTTGATCATGGTTCTTGGTGATCCATGCATTGGCATAGAACTCTTGAACCATTAAGATTCTGACTTGTTGAATGGGGTTGGTAAGAACTTCCCAATCTCTTCTTCGAATCTCATGTCGGATCTCCGGATATTCACTCTTTTTGAGTTTGAAAGGGACCTCGGGGATCACCTTCTTCAAGGCCACAACTTCATAGAAGTGGTCTTGATGCACCCTTGAGATGAATCTCTCCATCTCCCATGACTCGGAGGTGGAAGCTTTTGCCTTCCCTTTCCTCTTTCTAGAGGTTTCTCCGGCCTTGGATGCCATAAATGGTTATGGAAAAACAAAAAGCAATGCTTTTACCACACCAAACTTAAAAGGTTTGCTAGTCCTCGAGCAAAAGAAGAAGGAAGAGAGTAGAAGAAGAAGAAAATGGAGGAAAGGGAAATGGCTTTGTGGTTCGGCCAAAGGGGGAGAAGTAGTGTTTAGGTTGTGTGAAAATGAAGGAGTGAAGATGGGTTTATATAGGGATGAAGAGAGGTGTAGGGTTCGGCCATTATGGGTGGGTTTGGGAGGCAAAGTGGTTTGAATTTGAATGGTGAGGTAGGTGGGGTTTTATGAAGGATGGATGTGAGTGGTGAAGAGAAATATGGGATTTGATAGGTGAGGGGTTTTTGGGGAAGAGGTGTTGAGGTGATTGGTGAATGGGTGAAGAAGAAGAGAGAGGGTGGTGGGGTAGGTGGGGATCCTGTGGGGTCCACAGATCCTGAGGTGTCAAGGAAAAGTCATCCCTGCACCAAGTGGCGTGCAAAAATGCACCCTTTGCCAATTCTAGCGTTAAACGCCGAGCTGGTGCCCATTTCTGGCGTTTAACGCCAGGTGCTTGCCCTTTTCTGGCGTTTAACGCCAGTCTGGTGCCCCTTTCTGGCGTTAAACGCCCAGAATGGTGCCAGACTGGGCGTTAAACGCCCATTTGCTAGCTTCACTGGCATTTAAACGCCAGCAAGTTCTCCTCCAGGGTGTGCTATTTTTCTTTCTGTTTTTCATTCTGTTTTTGCTTTTTCAATTGATTTTGTGACTTCTCATGATCATCAACCTACAGAAAACATAAAATAACAAAGAAAAATAGATAAAATATAACATTGGGTTGCCTCCCAACAAGCGCTTCTTTAATGTCAGTAGCTTGACAGAGGGCTCTCATGGAGCCTCACAGATACTCAGAGCAATGTTGGAACCTCCCAACACCAAACTTAGAGTTTGAATGTGGGGGTTCAACACCAAACTTAGAGTTTGGTTGTGGCCTCCCAACACCAAACTTAGAGTTTGACTGTGGGGGCTCTGTTTGACTTTGTTTTGAGAGAAGCTCTTCATGCTTTCTCTCCATGGTGACAGAGGGATATCCTTGAGCCTTAAACACAAAGGATTCTTCATTCACTTGAATGATCAATTATCCTCTATCAACATCAATCACAGCCTTTGCTGTGGCTAGGAAGGGTCTGCCAAGGATGATGGATTCATCCATGCACTTTCCAGTCTCTAGGACTATGAAATCAGCAGGGATGTAATGGTCTTCAATCTTCACCAAAACATCCTCTACAAGTCCATAAGCTTGTTTTCTTGAATTGTCTGCCATCTCTAGTGAGATTCTTGCAGCTTGTACCTCAAAGATCCCTAGTTTCTCCATTACAGAGAGAGGCATGAGGTTTATACTTGACCCTAGGTCACACAAGGCCTTCTTGAAGGTCATGGTGCCTATGGTACAAGGTATTAAAAACTTCCCAGGATCTTGTCTATTTTGAGGTAATCTCTGCCTAGACAAGTCATCCAGTTCTTTGGTGAGCAAAGGAGGCTCATTCTCCCAAGTCTCATTACCAAATAACTTGTCATTTAGCTTTATGATTGCTCCAAGATATTTAGCAACTTGCTCTTCAGTGACATATTCATCCTCTTCAGAGGAAGAATACTCATCAGAGCTCATGAATGGCAGAAGTAAGTCCAATGGAATCTCAATGGTCTCATTTTGAGCCTCAGATTCCCATGGTTCCTCATTAGGGAACTCATTGAAGGTCAGTGGACGCCCATTGAGGTCTTCCTCAGTGGCGTTCAGTTCCTCTCCCTCCTCTCCAAATTCGGCCATATTGATGGCCTTGCACTCTCCTTTTGGATTTTCTTCTGTATTGCTTGGAAGAGTACTAGGAGGGAGTTCAGTAATTTTCTTGCTCAGCTGTCCCACTTGTGTCTCTAAGTTTCTAATGGAGGACCTTGTTTCTGTCATGAAACTTTGAGTGGTTTTGATTAGATCAGAGACCATGGTTGCTAAGTCAGAGTGGTTCTGCTTAGAATTCTCTGGCTATTGCTGAGAAGATGATGGAAAAGGCTTGCCATTGCTAAACCTGTTTCTTCCACCATTATTGTTATTGAAACCTTGTTGAGGTTTCTGTTGATCCTTCCATGAAAAATTTGGATGATTTCTCCATGAAGAATTATAGGTGTTTCCATAGGGTTCTCCCATGTAATTCACCTCTTCCATTGAAGGGCTCTCAGGATCATAAGCTTCTTCTTCAGATGAAGCATCCTTAGTACTGCCTGGTGCATTTTGCATTCCAGACAGACTTTGAGAAATCAAATTGACTTGCTGAGTCAATATCTTGTTCTGAGCCAATATGGCATTCAGAGTATCAATCTCAAGAACTACTTTCTTCTGATTTGTCCCATTGTTCACAGGATTCCTTTCAGAAGTGTACATGAATTGGTTATTTGCAACCATTTCAATGAGTTCTTGAGCTTCTGTAGGCGTCTTCTTCAGATGAAGAGATCCTCCAGCAGAGCTATCCAAAGACATCTTGGACAGTTCAGACAGACCATCATAGAAAATACCTATGATGCTCCATTCAGAAAGCATGTCAGAAGGGCACTTTCTGATCAATTGTTTGTATCTTTCCCAAGCTTCATAGAGGGATTCACCTTCCTTTTGTCTGAAGGTTTGGATTTCCACTCTAAGCTTACTCAATTTTTGAGGTGGAAAGAACTTTGCCAAGAAGGCATTGACTAGCTTTTCCCAAGAGTTCAGGCTTTCTTTAGGTTGTGAGTCCAACCATATCCTAGCTCTATCTCTTACAGTAAAAGGGAATAGCATAAGTCTGTAGTCCTCAGGGTCAACCCCATTAGTCTTGACAGTGTCACAGATTTGCAAGAATTCAGCTAAAAACTGATGAGGATCTTCCAATGGAAGTCCATGGAACTTGCAATTCTGTTGCATTAGAGAAACTAATTGAGGCTTAAGCTCGAAGTTGTTTGCTCCAATGGCAGGGATAGAGATGCTTCTCCCATAGAAGTCGGGAGTAGGTGCAGTAAAGTCACCCATCACCTTCCTTGCATTGTTGGCATTGTTGTTGTTTTCGGCTGCCATGGGTTCTTCTTCTTTGAAGATTTCTGTTAGATCCTCTTTAGAGAGTTGTGCCTTAGCTTCTCTTAGCTTTCGCTTCAAGGTCCTTTCAGGTTCAGGGTCAGCCTCAACAAGAATGCTTTTGTCTTTGCTCCTGCTCATATGAAAGAGAAGAGAACAAGAAAAGGTGGAATCCTCTATGTCACAGTATAGAGATTCCTTGAGGTGTCAGAGGAAAAGAAAAATAGAAGAAAGAGGTAGAAGAATTCGAACTTAGTGAGATAGAGTTCGAATTGTGCATTGAGAAGGAGTGGTACTCCATAAATAGAAAGATGTGAGAAGAGGGGAAGAAATTTTCGAAAATTAAGTAAAAGATTTTAAAAACATTTTGAAAAAAAAAAGTAATTGATTTTCGAAAACTAAAAGTCGAAAAGAAATCAAGTGATTTTTGAAAAAGATTTTGAAATTAGAAATCAAAAAGATATGATTGAAAACTATTTTGAAAAAGATATGATTTGAAAAACAATTTTAAAAAGATTTGATTTTAAAAATTAATGTCTTGCCTAACAAGAAAAGATATGATTCAAACATTAAACCTTTCTCAACAGAAAAGGCAACATACTTGAAATGTTGGATCAAATCATTAATTGTTAGCAAATATTTTTGAAAAAGGAAAGAAATTGATTTTGAAAACATTTGATTGAAAAGATTTGATTTGAAAAAGATTTGATTTTGAAAAACTTTGAAAACTTGAAAAAAATTTGAATTAAAAACAGAATCTTCCCTCTTGTGCCATCCTGGCGTTAAACGCCCAGAATGGTGCACATTCTGGCGTTTAACGCCCAAGGCACTACCCTTTTGGGCGTTAAACGCCCAACCAGGCACCCTGGCTGGCGTTTAAACGCCAGTTTTTCCTTCTTCACTGGGCGTTTTGAACGCCCAGCTTTTTCTGTATAATTCCTCTGCTGCATGTACTGAATCTTCAGTTCCTTGTACTATTGACTTGAAAATAGACCCAAGATCATATAAACAATGCATGCAAGACACCAAACTTAAGATGAGACACTGGACTCAAACAAGAAACATAAAATATTTTTTTGGTTTTTATGATTTTGTAATTTTTTTTTTGGATTTTTCAAAAATTAAGTGGAAAAGAAAATAAAGGTATCAAAATTCTTAATGAGAATTCCAGGAATCATTGCAATGCTAGTCTAAGACTTCGGTCCAGGAATTAGACATGGCTTCACAGCCAGCCAAGCTTTCAAAGAAAGCTTCTGTCCAAAACACTAGACATGGCCAATGGCCAGCCAAGCCTTAGCAGATCATTGCTCCAATAGCAAGATTGATAAAAATCAACAAGCTCTTGTGATGATAAGTTGAAACCTCGGTCCAATAAGATTAGACATGGCTTCACAGCCAGCCAGACTTCAATAGATCATCATGAAACTCTAGAACTCATTCTTAAGAATTCTGAAAAATACCTAATCTAAGCAACAAGATGAACCGTCAGTTGTCCATAATCGAAACAATCCCCGGCAACGGCGCCAAAAACTTGGTGCACGAAATTGTGATCACTACTTTTCACAACTCAAATAATCCCTATTAATGGCCCCAAAGACTTGGTGCTCAATACCATGGTATAAACACAACTTCGCACAACTAACCAGCAAGTGCACTAGGTCGTCCAAGTAACAAACCTTACGCGAGTAAGGGTCGATCCCACGGAGATTGTTGGTATGAAGCAAGCTATGGTCACCTTGTAAATCTCAGTCAGGCAGACTCAAATGGTTATGGATGATGTATGAATAAAAGATAAAGATAGAGATACTTATGCAATTCATTGGTGAGAACTTCAGATAAGCGTATGAAGATGCTTTGTCCCTTCCGTCTCTCTGCTTTCCTACTGTCTTCATCCAATCCTTCTTACTCCTTTCCATGGCAAGCTGTATGTTGGGCATCACCGTTGTCAATGGCTACAGTCCCGTCCTCTCAGTGGAAATGTTCAACGCACCCTGTCACGGCACGGCTATCCAGCTGTCGGTTCTAGATCATGTCGGAATAGAATCCAGTGATTCTTTTGCGTCTGTCACTAACGCCCCACAATCGCGAGTTTGAAGCTCATCACAGACATTTAATCATTGAATCCTACTCAGAATACCACAGACAAGGTTTAGACCTTCCGGATTCTCTTGAATGCCGCCATCGATTCTAGCTTATACCACGAAGATTCCGGTTAAGGAATCCAAGAGATAAACATCAGAGCCTTGTTTGCTTGTAGAACGGAGGTGGTTGTCAGTCACGTGTTCATGAGTGAGAATGATGATGAGCGTCATATAATCATCACATTCATCATGTTCTTGAGTGCGAATGAATATCTTGGAATAAGAACAAGCTGAATTGAATAGAAGAACAATAGTAATTGCATTAATACTCGAGGTACAGCAGAGCTCCACACCTTAATCTATGGTGTGTAGAAACTCCACCGTTGAAAATACATAAGAACAAGGTCTAGGCATGGCCGTGAGGCTAGCCTCCCAAAGTGATCAAAAGATCTAAAGATCAAAAGACTCCAAAGATCAGAAGATGAAAATACAATAGTAAAAGGTCCTACTTATAGGGAACTAGTAGCCTAAGGATTACAAAGATGAGTAAATGACATAAAAATCCACTTCCGGGCCCACTTGGTGTGTGCTTGGGCTGAGCAATGAAGCATTTTTCGTGTAGAGACTCTTCTTGGAGTTAAACGCCAGCTTTGGTGCCAGTTTGGGCGTTTAACTCCCATTCTTGTGCCAGTTCCGGCGTTTAACGCTGGGAATTCTGAGGGTGACTTTGAACGCCGGTTTGGGCCATCAAATCTTGGGCAAAGTATGGACTATCATATATTGCTGGAAAGCTCAGGATGTCTACTTTCCAACGCCGTTGAGAGCGCGCCAATTGGGCTTCTGTAGCTCCAGAAAATCTACTTCGAGTGCAGGGAGGTCAGAATCCAACAGCATCTGCAGTCCTGTTAGCCTCTGAATCAGATTTTTGCTCAGATCCCTCAATTTCAGCCAGAAAATACCTGAAATCACAGAAAAACACACAAACTCATAGTAAAGTCCAGAAAAGTGAATTTTAACTAAAAACTATTAAAAATATAATAAAAACTAACTAAAACTACTAAAAAGACACTAAAAACAATGCCAAAAAGCGTACAAATTATCCGCTCATCAATAGGGTCAATTCTCTCAATTCTCTACTAATCTTGCTTTCTATAGCTTGCTCTTCATCTAACAATCAACAAAAAATTTAATCCACCAATACACAAATCAAGAGGTCTTTTCAGGGTTGTAATGGGGTTAGGGTCAACGTAGAATTGTATTTGGCCAAGTGGACTAAATTTTGAATCCTTAATTAACATAAACTTTCCACCTAACTCAAGACAATTCATTTAATTAAAATACAAAATCCAACTTCCCATTAACTGTGCTTTCCTACATATTTATGCATTCCAAGTTTTGAGTGCAGCTCATATGCATTGATTTCACTATTTATTTTGGGGCATTTTGTCCCCTTTTATTAATTGCTCTTTTCTTTTTTCTTTTTCACTTTTTTTTTCTATGCATATGATTAAAGTATTGAATGCAATAATATGTGCTCAACCATTATTTTGCACATTTTCACTAAAATATGCAACACCCAATTATTCAAACCAAATATTTTCAAACCCAACTTCTACACACTTAAATCATGAGCACTTTTACTAGTCTAAGCTAACCAAAGATTCAAATTAAGAACATTATTGTTTTCCGCTTAGAGTTAGTAATGTGCTAAAGTAAAGAATATATGGGTATATTAGGCTCAAATTGGTTTGCAAAGGATAATGAAAGGGTAAGGCCATATGGGTATGTAAGCTTAGTGAAACAAAGGCCTCAATCATATCAGTGCATGCATACACCAAACAATGGAAATATAGAATTAAGCAAGACAAAGATCACAATTTTAGAGGGAAAAACACACACCAAAAATAAAATATTGGTTGATAAAATGCAACCAATCAAATAGGCTCAAAATCTCACTGGTTTTGTGTGTTCGAGCTCTAAACCATGTTCCAAAATAAGATTTCTTCAAACAAGTTTTTCAAAAAGTTTTATTCAAATTAGTGAAATACTATAAAAATTTCTTGAAAAAGAAAATATTACTTTAACCAAGTGGTAAAATATGCACACAAAAAAATAAACATGCAATTAAACATGCAAATGCAACAACTAACAAGAAAAATAAACCATTGGTGTTGAGGTAGAAGAGTAACTAACCCATGGAGATCGATATCGACCTCCCCACACGTAAAGATTGCACCGTCCTCGGTGCATGCTAAGATGTGCAAGTGGACAGGTTGTGGTTCCTCAGCTAGTGCTCTTTTTGTTCGTTTTCTTGCCGGTGGTTTTGGGGGTAGCTTTCTCTTTGCCTTTCTTAGTGGCCATTCTGAAAAAGGGAAGAGAAAGCAAATTAAATTCTAAGAGATAGAGCAAGGAAGAGGAATGAGTAAGTGATAGTCAATGCACGCTATAGATCAATGAAGGTTACACATGGTCATGACAACATGTGAAAAGTTCATCAAAGGGAATAGAATAAGTGCATGAAAGGGTAAGTAGATGCATGATGTGTATTGGCATGCCGGCAAGGGCATGAGTAGCATAGATCAAGCATCACTCCGTAACAAACTATCACGGTTGTATTGACAATTAAAATCAATTAAGATAATAATAAATGGAATTTGTGAAAAACGGGCATTAAATAGTATAATGTAGAAAAGGGCATGATGCCATACGGGCTTTTTCACAAATACATAGCATGCATGGTAAATAAGTCATTGAAAGTATTAAATTGAAGATGCAAGCAATCTTTTTTTTAAAAAAAGTTATATAATTGTCAAACAATGCTTTGAATAATCCACAAGCAAATTAAATAAATATCTAACACCAATGAAGATAATGCAATGAATGAAACTATGCAAATAAATTAAATGGAAGTGAAGAGGGATGAGAAGAAGAAAGTAAAAAGGAAGAAGAAAGAAGAAAAGAAATAAGAAGGGAAGAAAAGAAGTAGATATAGGGAAGAAAAGATAAGATATTTGGCTGCTCTGAAAAAGTTGTGCGGCGGAAGCGACGCAGACGCGTGGGGGACGCAGTCGCGCGACTTGCGCTTAAATTAATCGATGCGGTCGCGTCGGTCACGTAGACGCGTGACCCAGGTTATGCTACTGGCGCGAGGGCAGCCTTGCGCTCGCACAACTCTCTGTTCGAATTTTTATTTTTGCCAAATTTGGGGTGACGCGATAGCGTGGGGCATGCGATCGCGTGAGTGGGCTTCAGAAAGGAATGACGCGAACGCGTCGGCGACGCGGTCGCGTGATAGGGATTGTGCGTCCAGCACTAATCCAGCACCACTCTCGCACAATAATTCGTTGTGCACCCTTTTTTTTACGTCGAAAATCAGGGCATGCGGTCGCGTGGGAGGCCATTATTCCCATGTGACGCGGATGCGTCAGCGACGCAGTCGCGTAGGACGATTGGGGCCACTGGCATGCCTCCAGCCACGCTCCAGCATGACTCTCTGTTCAACTTTCTTTTCTTCATAACGCACTGGTGACGCGGATGCGTCAGCGACGCTGCCGCATCACGTGCGTAAATTTTTTTTTATTATGCTGTATGCAGAGTGCAATGCTTAATATAAATGCTATGCATGATTCCAGGTTCAATAAAAACTCAAAAGTAGACTAAAATTTAACTGAAAAAATAACAGTCATACCATGGTGGGTTGTCTCCCACCTAGCACTTTTAGTTAAAGTCCTTAAGTTGGACATTTGGTGAGCTCCTTGTCATGGTGGCTTATACTTGTACTGATCCAGGAATCTCCACCAATATTTGCAAATCCAATATCCTCCGGGATACCAAATCTTGTTTCTGCACCCGTCTTCAAGTTGATTATCATGATTCCATCCGGGTGGTTCAGCTTTAGAATTCTCACTGAAGTAACCAAACAGCTTCCTAGACCCATTCAGCTGAGCTCTATACCAACATTTGCATTTAAACTTTGAGCTTCCAACCATAATGAACTTTGCAGGATAATTCTTGCCACTGGTCATCTTCCTCTTGCTCTTAATGCCACAAAGAGCTCTAAGTTGACCATCCGTCTCCAGTAGCCCATATTCAACTGGGGCTAGAAAGCTAAGGGATATGAATTTTACCCACTTGAATGTTGTGAAGGATGATGGCAACTTAGGGGGAGGGGTCTCCAATAACTTTGGCAAGGTGATTTCAAGCTCCACTCCCTTGTGCTCTTTGACAACTTCTACCTCTTTGTAAACTTTTTTGATTTCAACCTCTTCCTCTTGGTAGCTTTCTTCAAATTCAAACTTTTCTTCATTGCGTACCAAGGGCATGGGAGGTTGTGCCTCTTCTTCTTGAATCTCCATCTCTTGATTAACCTCTTCCAAGCCTTCTATTATGACATGCCTTGGAGGTTGTACACCCTCCTCAACAACAATTTCAAATACCTTAGAAGGAGGCTTTATGACTTGAATTTCCCATGGAGGTTCTGCATCTCCTAAGTCTTCAACCACTTCTTCCTCTTCAATAATTCTGGCTTCCTCCACTTGTTCCAGTACAAATTCATGCTCCTTACTGTCCACTGGAGTTTCTAATGTCTCCTTCATGCTACGTTCTTCATTAGATTGTCCACATAAAGCCATGGGGGTTCCTTGAGTGTTCGAACGTCCGGAAGGTAATTGACTTATTGCTTGCTCCAATTGATGAAGGGTTGCATGAAATTGATCTACTGTTTCCTTAAAAGGATCCCTTGACTCTTGCTCCTCTTTGATGATTACCTTTCCATGACAACTCCCTTCAATTACTCCTTCACCTTCAAAAGTCTCTTCTACCTTCACCTTTAGTGCCTCCTCTAGCTCCTTATGAAGTATGGGTTCACGAAGATGATCCTCTCTCTCTTGTATCAATAGCATAATTGGGATCATCTTGCTCTTGGATTGGTGGATGTGGGTGTTCTTCCATGGATGGTGGTGATGGGATGGATGGATCATTATGTGGTTGAGATGGAAGTGCATTGGAGTTTAAGGGTTGTATATTGAAGGTATTTGGTGGTCCGATTTGGGCGGCGAGAGCTTGTATAGTAGAGTTTAGGTCGGTAAATGCTTTCTCCATGGAGGGTTGGGGTGGATAGGAGGGTTTATTTGTTGGGAGAAGGGGTTCATGGTAGGAAGGTGGTTCATCTTGATAATGATAAGGAGATGGTGTATATTGAGGTGGTGGTTCTGCATATGGTTTATTTTGCTCATAAGATGGTTGGTATGGTGGGTACGGGTTAGGATCGTATGAGGGTGTTTGGTGGTAAGGGGCTCGTGAGTATGGTGGTCTAAAGCTATGTTGAGGGGGCTCATAGGCGTATGGTGGTTGTTGTTGATAATTAGAAGAATGCTCACCATAGCCATTGCCTTGATATGCATCACAGAACGGTTGTTGATAGTCCATTGGAGGTGGTTGTTGCCATGAGGGTTGATTAAATCCTTGTGGCTCCTCCCATCTTTGATTGTTCCAACCTTGATGCCTGTTCTCATTATAATCTCCTCTTCCTGCAACATAGTTGTAACCAGACTCATAGCCAAAGGGGTGAGAGTTCATAGTAGTAGAAGAAAATAAAGGGGAAAAAGGAGAAACAAATAAACAAGTAAAAGGAAAATATTTTTTTTGAAGAATATTTACAATAACCAATAATAAGGCACACATTTGCAATTCCCCGGCATCGGCGCCATTTTGACGTTAGGATTTTTGCTAGTAAAGAATTTTATAAAAATAGTCGCGTTGTAGATATAAATTCTAAACCAACAGAAATCCCTTCGTGCAAACGTTTTGGTTGTCACAAGTAACAAACCCCTTTAAAATTGATAACCGAGTATTTAAACCTCGGGTCGTCTTCTCAAGGAATTGCAGGGAGGTATGTTCTTATTATTGGTTATAGAGATTGTAAATTGGGGTTTGAGAATGAAGAATTAATATGGAAATTAATTTAAATGGCAATTAAAATAAATAAATACTGTAAAGCAAACCCTTTGGCAAGGTATGAGAAATTGGAAGTCCAGACTTAGTTATTCTTATCAATAATAATGAAAGTTGAATCTTAATTCCACTAAGTTAACCTTTGCTAAAGCAAAGGAAAGTCAAGGGACTAATTAGTTTGACCTTCGAATCTTATTTATTTCCTAAAAAAAGGTTGGGATTATTGAAGTTCAGTTCAATTAGCAAAGATAACAGTTATCAATTATGTTGAGCTAAGATAACTCCTGAGTTACTGATTTCTTAACCAAGACCAAAAGGAAAAGGAATTAAATCTATTGGAATCAAAATGTCTTCAGATTAGGAATAATCAATAATATAAATAAAAGAAAGCAATATTAACTGAAATACCTCAAATAACATTAATTTGAAAGAGTAATCTGTAACATAGAAGAATTCATAAACTAAATTGAGAAAACAAGTAATGAAAAAGGAATATTGAACTTGATAAAAAGATAATCCTCAAGCAAATAAAATCCTAAATCTAAATCCTAATCCTAAAGAGAGAGAGAGGTTCTCTAAAAACTACATCTAATCCTAAAATCGTAAATTATGAGAGCATGCTGAATCTCCGTAAGTTCCCTGACTTTAATCTGTGATTCTGGGCCGAAAACTGGGTTGAAATGCGGCCCAGAATCTCTTTCAGCGACTTTTGTAATTCTGCAGATCGCGCACGTCACGCGATCTCGTCATCCATGCGGACGCATCATTCGCGTTTTTCCCTGCCACGCGTTTGCGTCGTCCACGCTTCTGCATCACTTGTGCTTTTCCAATCCGTGCGGTTGCGTGAGCCATGCGGCCGCGTCACTGCAGATTCCTTTTTTCTGCGCGATCGTGTCGCTGACGCGTACGCGTCACTTCTCGCTGGTCATCTCCTCAATTTCTTGTGTTCCTTCCATTTTTGCAAGCTTCCTTCCCAATCTCTCACTCATTCATGCCCTATAAAGCCTGAAACAGTTAACACACAGATCAAGGCATCGAATGGTAATAGGAGAAGATTAAGATTAGCTAAATTAAGACCAAAGAAGCAAGTTTTCAATCATAGAACTAAACTAGGAAGGAATTGTAAAATCATGCAAATCATATGAATAAGTGGGTGAAAAGCTTTATAAAACCACTCAATTAAATACATTATAAACCATAAAATAGTGGTTTATCAATAGTCCTGTTATAGCTTCCATTCCTTGCAACAAAAGTAGAACCAAACTCAAAGCGAGAGGGGTGAGAATTCATAGTAGTTATCAGAAATTAGAAGGGAAAACAAAAACAAAGAAACAAGTAAAAGAGAAATATTTACAATAACCAATAATAAGGCACACGTTTGCAATTGTTCGGCAACGGCGCCATTTTGAGGAGAGGAACTTTTGCATGGTCTAGAATTCAGAATAAATTCCCGTTGCAAGTATAGCTTCTAAACCAACAAGAGTCCTTTCTTACAAACATTTTGGTTGTCACAAGTAACAAACTCAATAAAATTTATAAACCGAAGTATTCAAACCTCGGGTCGTCTTCTCAAGAAATTGCAGGGAGCTGTGTTTTATTATTGATTATGGAAAACAAGGTTTTGGGTTTTAAAAAGGGTTTTTTGAGCAGAAGAATTAGATTGCAAGAATTAATAAATTAATAACTAATAAAACTCTTGGCAAGGTATGAGAATTGGAATTCCTATCCTAGTTATCCTTATCAGGTGTGATGAAAATTGGATTTTAATCCCACTTAGTTAACCTTTACTAAATAAAGGAAGGTCAAGTGGACTAATCAGTTTGATCCTCAAATCCTAGTCAATCCCTGTGGAAGGACTAGCTTTAGAGCGATCTAGATCAATTAAAATCTGCCAATTTCAACCACTGATGAGTTTGACAACTCAAGAGTTACCAATTTATCAACCAAAACTAAGAATATAGAAAGCTAAATTAAAATCATAAATAACTGGAATACCTCAAATTAAATTGAATGGAGATATCAATTCTAACATGGAAAAGTTCATAAGCCAATTAGGCAACATAAATCAAGTACAAATAAAAGCTTCAGAGTGAACAAAAATAGAAGAGAAACATAAATTATTGAACCTGGTATGAAGAAACAATCCTAATGACTAAAAGAGATCCTAATCCTAAAACCTAAGAGAGGGGAGAGAACCTCTCTCTCTAAAAGCTACATCTAAACTATGAAAAGTGTGTATTATGATTGTATGATTTCATGTATTAATGGATTCCTCCACTTTATAGCCTCTAATATGTGTTTTCTGGGCTGAGAATTGGGTCAGAAACAGCCCAGAAATCACTGATTGTGAAATCTGGTTCGTACAGGTCGCGGCAAAGTGACGCGGAGGCGTCATCCACGCGTTTGCGTGGATTGAGATTTTGTAGATGCGATACGGGCGCGTGATGAGCGGATAATTTGTACGCTTTTTGGCATTGTTTTTAGTATGTTTCTAGTAGGATTTAGTTAGTTTTTAGTATATTTTTATTAGTTTTTAGTTAAAATTCACTTTTCTGGACTTTACTATGAGTTTGTGTGTTTTTCTGTGATTTCAGGTATTTTCTGGCTGAAATTGAGGGACTTGAGCAAAAATCTGATTCAGAGACTGAAAAGGACTGCAGATGCTGTTGGATTCTGACCTCCCTGCACTCGAAGTGGATTTTCTGGAGCTGCAGAAGCCCAATTGGCGCGCTCTCAACGGCGTTGGAAAGTAGACATTCTGGGCTTTCCAGAAATATATGATAATCCATACTTTGCCCAAGATTTGATGGCCCAAATCGGCGTTCAAAGTCATCTTCAGAATTTCCAGTGTTAAACGCCGGAACTGGCACCAAAGTGGGAGTTAAACGCCCAAACTGGCACAAAAGCTGGCGTTTAACTCCAAGAAGAGTCTCTACACAAAAATGCTTCAATGCTCAGCCCAAGCACACACCAAGTGGGCCCGGAAGTGGATTTTTATGTCATTTACTCATCTCTGTACACCCTAGGCTACTAGTTCTCTATATATAGGACCTTTTACTATTGTATTTTAATCTTCTGATCTTTGGAATCTGTTGATCTTTAGATTTTTTGATCACTTTGGGAGGCTGGCCATTCGGCCATGCCTAGACCTTGTTCTTATGTATTTTCAACGGTGGAGTTTCTACACACCATAGATTAAGGTGTGGAGCTCTGCTGTACCTCGAGTATTAATGCAATTACTATTGCTCTTCTATTCAATTCCGCTTGTTCTTGTTCCAAGATATCACTTGTTCTTCAACTTGATGAATGTGATGATCCGTGACACTCATCATCATTCTCACCTATGAACGTGTGCCTGACAGCCACCTCCGTTCTACCTTAGATTGGGTGGATATCTCTTGGATTCTTTAACCGGAATCTTCGTGGTATAAGCTAGAACTGATGGCGGCATTCAAGAGAATCCGGAAGGTCTAATCCTTGTCTGTGGTATTCTGAGTAGGATTCAATGATTGAATGACTGTGACGAGCTTCAAACTCCTGAGGGCGGGGCGTTAGTGACAGACGCAAAAGAATCACTGGATTCTATTCCGGCCTGATTGAGAACCGACAGATGGATAGCCGTGCCGTGACAGGGTGCGTTGAACATTTCCACTGAGAGGATGGGAGGTAGCCACTGACAACGGTGAAACCCTTGCATACAGCTTGCCATGGAAAGGAGTAAGAAGGATTGGATGAAGACAGCAGGAAAGCAGAGAGACAGAAGGGACAAAGCATCTCCATTCGCTTATCTGAAATTCTCACCAATGGAATACATAAGTATCTCTATCTTTATCTTTATGTTTTATTCATATATCATCCATAACCATTTGAGTCTGCCTGACTGAGATTTACAAGGTGACCATAGCTTGCTTCATACCAACAATCTCCGTGGGATCGACCCTTACTCGCGTAAGGTTTATTACTTGGACGACCCAGTGCACTTGCTGGTTAGTTGTGCGAAGTTGTGATAAAGAGTTGAGATTGCAATGAGCGTACCATGTTGATGGCGCCATTGATGATCACAACTTCGTGCACCAAGTTTTTGGTGCCGTTGCTGGGGATTGTTTCGAGTATGGACAACTGACGATTCATCTTGTTGCTTAGATTAGGTATTTTTCAGAGTTCTTAAGAATGAATTCTAGTATTTCAAGGTGATGTTCTTATCATCACCAAAGCTGATTGATTCTCATCAATTTAGCTCTTGAATGCAATGTCCTGCTGAAGCTTGGCTAGCCATGTCTAATTCCTTTAGACTAAAGCTTTAGACTAACATTGCATGATTCCTGGAATTCTCATTAAGAATTTTGATACCTTTATTTTCTTTTCCACTTAATTTTCGAAAAATCCAAAAAAATTTACAAAATCATAAAAAACCAAAAAAATATTGTATGTTTCTTGTTGAGTCTAGTGTCTCATTTTAAGTTTGGTGTCAATTGCATGTTTCTGTTCTTCTTGCATTTTTCGAATTCATGCATGTGTCTTCATTAATCTTCAAGATGTTCTTGATGACTTCCTTGCTCTGATCTTTGAATTCTCTTGACTTGAGTGTTTTGTTGTTTCTCATGTGCATTCTCATGTTGTTAGTGTCCGTAGTATACAAACTGCTAAGTTTGGTGTCTTGCATGCATTGTTATTTGATTTTAGTTACATTTTGATTATTCCTCATTATTAAAATTCCAAAAATATTTTTAATTTGTGTCTTTTCAAGTCAATAATACAGAGAATTGATGATTCAGAACATACAGCAGAGGAATTATACAGAAAAAACTAGGCGTTCAAAATGCCCAGTGAGGAAGGCAAACTGGCGTTTAAACGCCAGCCAGAGTGCCTGGCTGGGCGTTTAACGCCCAAAAGGGTAGTGCTTTGGGCGTTAAACGCCAGAATGTGCACCATTCTGGGCGTTTAACGCCAGGATGGCACAAGAGGGAAGATTTTGTTTTCAAATCAATTTTTTTTCAAAGTTTTCAAAGTTTTTCAAAATCAAATCTTTTCCAAATCATATCTTCTCAATCAAATCTTTTTCAAAATCAATTTCTTTCCTTTTTCAAAGATACTTGCTAACAACTAATGATTTGATTGAACATTTCAAGTATGTTGCCTTTTCTGTTGAGAAAGGTTTAATGTTTGAATCATATCTTTTCTTGTTAGGCAAGTCATTAATTTTTAAAATCAAATCTTTTTAAAATTGTTTTCAAATCATATCTTTTCAATCATATCTTTTTAAAACCATAATTTTTCAAACATATCTTTTTAATCATATCTTTTTCAAAATAGTTTTCAATCATATCTTTTTAAATTCTAATTTCAAAATCTTTTTCAAAAATTACTTGATTTCTTTCCCACTCTTGGTTTTCGAAAATCAATTAAAGTTTTTCAAAATGTTTTTAAAATCTTTTTAATTTAATTTTCAAAATTTCTTCCCCTCTTCTCGCATCCTTCTATTTATGGAGTACCACTCCTCCTCAATGCACAATTCGAACTCTATCTCACTAAGTTCGAATTCTTCTACCTCTTCCTTCTATTTTTCTTTTCCTCTGACACCTCAAGGAATCTCTATACTGTGACATAGAGGATTCCATATTTTCTTGTTCTCTTCTCTTTCACATGAGCAGGAACAAAGACAAAGGCATTCTTGTTGAAGCTGACCCTGAACCTGAAAGGACCTTGAAGCGAAAGCTAAGAGAAGCTAAGGCACAACTCTCTGTAGAGGACCTAACAGAAATCTTCAAAGAAGAAGAACCCATGGCAGCCGAAAACAACAACAATGCCAACAATGCAAGGAAGGTGCTGGGTGACTTTACTGCACCTACTCCCAACTTCTATGGGAGAAGCATCTCTATCCCTGCCATTGGAGCAAACAACTTTGAGCTTAAGCCTCAATTAGTTTCTCTAATGCAACAGAATTGCAAGTTGCATGGACTTCCATTGGAAGATCCTCATCAGTTCTTAGCTGAATTCTTGCAAATCTGTGACACTGTCAAGACTAATGGGGTTGACCCTGAGGTCTACAAACTTATGCTATTCCCTTTTGCTGTAAGAGACAGAGCTAGGACATGGTTGGACTCACAACCTAAAGAAAGCCTGAACTCTTGGGAAAAGCTAGTCAATGCCTTCTTGGCAAAGTTCTTTCCACCTCAAAAATTGAGTAAGCTTAGAGTGGAAGTCCAAACCTTCAGACAGAAGGAAGGAGAATCCCTCTATGAAGCTTGGGAAAGATACAAACAATTGATCAGAAAATGTCCTTCTGACATGCTTTCTGAATGAAGCATCATAGGTATTTTCTATGATGGTCTCTCTGAACTATCCAAGATGTCTTTGGATAGCTCTGTTGGAGGATCTCTTCATCTGAAGAAGACGCCTGCAGAAGCTCAAGAACTAATTGAAATGGTTGCAAATAACCAATTCATGTACACTTCTAAAAGGAATCCTGTGAACAATGGGACAAGTCAGAAGAAAGGAGTTCTTGAGATTGATACTCTGAATGCCATATTGGCTCAGAATAAAATATTGACTCAACAAGTCAATTTGATTTCTCAAAGTCTGTCTGGAATGCAAAATGCACCAAACAGTACTAAGGATGCTTCATCTGAAGAAGAAGCTTATGATCCTGAGAACCCTTCAATGGAAAAGGTGAATTACATGGGAGAACCCTATGGAAACACCTATAATTCTTCATGGAGAAATCATCCAAATCTCTCATGGAAGGATCAACAGAGACCTCAACAAGGTTTCAACAACAATAATGGTGGAAGAAACAGGTTTAGCAATGGCAAGCCTTTTCCATCATCTTCTCAGCAATAGACAGAGAATTCTAAGCAGAGCCACTCTGACTTAGGAACTATGGTCTCTGATCTAATTAAAACCACTCAAAGTTTCATGACTGAAACAAGGTCCTCCATTATGAATTTGGAGGCACAAGTGGGACAGCTGAGCAAGAAAATTACTGAACTCCCTCCTAGTACTCTTCCAAGCAATACAGAAGAAAATCCAAAAGGAGAGTGCAAGGCCATCAACATGGCCGAATTTGGAAAGGAAGGAGAGGCAGTGAACGCCACTGAGGGAGACCTCAATGGGCGTCCACTGGCCTCCAATGAGTTCCCCAATGAGGAACCATGGGAATCTGAGGCTCAAAATGAGACCATAGAGATTCCATTGGACTTACTTCTGCCTTTCATGAGCTCTGATGAGTATTCCTCCTCTGAAGAGGATGAGTATGTCACTGAAGAGCAAGTTGCTAAATACCTTGGAGCAATCATGAAGCTAAATGACAAGTTATTTGGAAATTAGACTTGGGAGGATGAACCCCCTTTGCTCACCAAAGAATTGGATGACTTGTCTAGGCAGAAATTACCTCAAAAGAGACAAGATCCTGGGAAGTTTTCAATACCTTGTACCATAGGCACTATGACCTTCAAGAAGGCTCTGTGTGACTTAGGGTCAAGTGTAAACCTCATGCCTCTCTCTGTAATGGAGAAGCTAGGGATCTTTGAGGTGCAAGCTGCAAGAATCTCACTGGAGATGGCAGACAATTCAAGAAAACAAGCTTATGGACTTGTAGAGGATGTTCTGGTGAAGATTGAAGACCATTACATCCCTGCTGATTTCATAGTCCTAGAGACTGGGAAGTGCATGGATGAATCCATCATCCTTGGCAGACCCTTCCTAGCCACAGCTAAGGCTGTGATTGATGTTGATAGAGGTGACCTGATCATTCAAGTGAATGAGGAATCCTTTGTGTTTAAGGCTCAAGGATATCCATCTGTCACCATGGAGAGGAAGCATGAAGAGCTTCTCTCAAAACAGAGTCAAACAGAGCCCCCACAGTCAAACTCTAAGTTTGGTGTTGGGAGGCCACAACCAAACTCTAAGTTTGGTGTTGAACCCCCACATTCAAACTCTAAGTTTGGTGTTGGGAGGTTCCAACATTGCTCTGAGCATTTGTGAGGCTCCATGAGAGCCCACTGTCAAGCTACTGACAATAAAGAAGCGCTTGTTGGGAGGCAACCCAATGTTATATTTTATCTAATTTTCCTTTGTTATTTTATGTTTTCTGTAGGTTGATGATCATAAGAAGTCACAAAATCAATTGAAAAAGCAAAAACCGAATGAAAAACAGGAAGAAAAATAGCACACCCTGGAGGAAGAACCTACTGGCGTTTAAACGCCAGTAAGGCTAGCAGATGGGCGTTTAACACCCAGTCTGGCACCATTCTGGGCGTTTAACGCCAGAAAAGGGCACCAGACTGGCATTAAACGCCAGATATGGGAAAGCACTTGGCGTTAAACGCCAGAAATGGGCACCAGCCCGGCGTTTAACGCCAGAATTGGCTCAAAACGTATTTTTGCATACCATTTGGTGCAGGGATGAGTTTTCCTTGACACCTCAGGATCTGTGGACCCCACAGGATCCCCACCTACCCCACCACCCTCTCTCTTCTTCTTCACCCATTTACCAATCACCTCTACCACTCTTCCCAAAAAACTCCTCACCTATCAAATCCCACTATTCTCTTTACCACTCACATCCATCCTTCATAAAACCCCACCTACCTCACCATTCAAATTCAAACCACTTTCGCTCCCAAACCCACCCCTACATGACCGAACCCTACCCCTCTCTCCACCCCTATATAAACCCATCTTCACTCCCTCATTTTCACACAACCTAAACACTACTTCTACCCTTTGGCCAAACCACAAAGCCACCTCCATCTCCTCTATTTCTTCTTCTTCTACTCTCTTATTTCTTCTTTTGCTCGAAGACGAGCAAACCTTTTAAGTTTGGTGTGGTAAAAGCATTGCTTTTTATTTTTCCATAACCATTTATGGCATCTAAGGCCGGAGAAACCTCTAGAAAGAGGAAAGGAAAGGCAAAAGCTTCCACCTCCTAGTCATGGAAGATGGAGAGATTCATCTCAAGGGTGCATCAAGACCACTTCTATGAAGTTGTGTCCTTGAAGAAGGTGATCCCCGAGGTCTCTTTCAAACTCAAAAAGAGTGAATATCCGGAGATCCGACATGAGATTCGAAGAAGAGGTTGGGAAGTTCTTACCAACCCCATTCAACAAGTCGGAATCTTAATGGTTCAAGAGTTCTATGCCAATGCATGGATCACCAAGAGCCATGATCAAAGTGTGAACCCGAACCCAAAGAATTGGCTTACAATGGTTCGGGGGAAATACTTAGATTTTAGTCCGGAAAATGTGAGGTTGGCATTCAACTTGCCCATGATGCAAGGAGATGAACATCCTTACACAAGAAGGGTCAACTTTGATCAAAGGTTGGACCAAGTCCTCACTGACATTTGTGAAGAGGGCGCCCAATGGAAGAGAGATTCAAGAGGGAAGCCGGTTCAATTAAGAAGGCATGACCTCAAGCCCGTGGCTAGAGGATGGTTGGAGTTTATCCAACTCTCAATCATTCCCACTAGCAACCGGTTTGAAGTTACTCTAGACCGGGCCATCATGATTCATAGCATCATGATTGGAGAAGAAGTAGAAGTTCATGAGGTTATAGCCCAAGAACTCTATAAGGTGGCGGACAAGTCCTCTACCTTAGCAAGGTTAGCCTTTCCTTATCTCATTTGTCACCTCTGTTATTCAGTAGGAGATGACATAGAAGGAGACATCCTCATTGATGAGGACAAGCCCATCACTAAGAAAAGGATGGAGCAAACGAGAGATCCCACTCATCATGAAATCCCTGAGATGCCTCAAGGGATGCACTTTCCTCCACAAGACTATTGGGAGCAAATTAACACCTCCCTAGGAGAATTGAGTTCCAACATGGGACAACTAAGGGTGGAGCACCAAGAACATTCCATCCTCCTCCATGAAATTAGAGAAGATCAAAGAATCATGAGAGAAGAGCAACAAAGACAAGGAAGAGACATTGAGGAGCTCAAGCACTCCATAAGATCTTCAAGAGGAAGAACAAGCCGCCATCACTGAGGTGGACCCGTTCTTTAATCTCCTTGTTCTTTATTTTCTTGTTTTTCGAGTTTTCATGCTTATGTTTATCCATGTTTGTGTCTTATGATTATTAGTGTCTTAGTGTCTATGCCTTAAAGTTATGAATGTCCTATGAATCCATCACCTTTCTTAAATGAAAACTGTTTTTATTACAAAAGAACAAGAAGTACAGGATTTCGAATTCATCTTTAAAACTAGCTTAATTAGTTTGATGTGGTGACAATACTTTTTGTTTTCTGAATGTATGCTTGAACAGTGCATATGTCTTTTGAATTTGTTGTTCATGAATGTTAAAATTGTTGGCTCTTGAAAGAATGATGAAAAAGGAGACATGTTACTGAGGATCTGAAAAATCATAAAAATGATTCTTGAAGCAAGAAAAAGCAGTAAATACAAAAAAAAAACGAAAAAAAAGAGGGAGAAAAAGAAAAAGAAAGAAAAAAGAAAGAAATAAAGTTGTGATCCAAGGCAAAAAGAGTGTGCTTAAGAACCCTGGACACCTCTAATTGGGGACTCTAGCAAAGCTGAGTCACAATCTGAAAAGGTTCACCCAGTTATGTGTCTGTGGCATGTATGTATCCGGTGGTAATACTGGAAGACAGAGTGCTTTGGGCCACGGCCAAGACTTATAAAGTAGCTGTGTTCAAGAATCATCATACTTAACTAGGAGAATCAATAACACTATCTGGACTCTGAGTTCCTAGAGAAGCCAATCATTCTGAATTTCAAAGGATAAAGTGAGATGCCAAAACTGTTAAGAGGCAAAAAGCTACTAGTCCCGCTCATCTAATTGGAGCTAAGTTTCATTGATAATTTGGAGTCTATAGTATATTCTCTTCTTTTTATCTTCTTTGATTTTCAGTTGCTTGGGGACAAGCAACAATTTAAGTTTGGTGTTGTGATGAGCGGATAATTTGTACGCTTTTTGGCATTGTTTTTAGTATGTTTCTAGTAGGATTTAGTTAGTTTTTAGTATATTTTTATTAGTTTTTAGTTAAAATTCACTTTTCTGGACTTTACTATGAGTTTGTGTGTTTTTCTGTGATTTCAGGTATTTTCTGGCTGAAATTGAGGGACTTGAGCAAAAATCTGATTCAGAGACTGAAAATGACTGCAGATGCTGTTGGATTCTAACCTCCCTGCACTCGAAGTGGATTTTCTGGAGCTACAGAAGCCCAATTGATGCGCTCTCAACGGCGTTGGAAAGTAGACATCCTGGGCTTTCCAGCAATATATGATAGTCCATACTTTGCCCAAGATTTGATGGCCCAAACCGGCGTTCAAAGTCATCTTCAGAATTCCCAGCGTTAAACGCCGGAACTGGCACCAAAGTGGGAGTTAAACGCCCAAACTGGCACAAAAGCTGGCGTTTAACTCCAAGAAGAGTCTCTACACGAAAATGCTTCAATGCTCAGCCCAAGCACACACCAAGTGGGCCCGGAAGTGGATTTTTATGTCATTTACTCATCTCTGTACACCCTAGGCTACTAGTTCTCTATATGTAGGACCTTTTACTATTGTATTTTAATCTTCTGATCTTTGGAATCTGTTGATCTTTAGATCTTTTGATCACTTTGGGAGGCTGGCCATTCGGCCATGCCTAGACCTTGTTCTTATGTATTTTCAACGGTGGAGTTTCTACACACCATAGATTAAGGTGTGGAGCTCTGCTGTACCTCGAGTATTAATGCAATTACTATTGTTCTTCTATTCAATTCCGCTTGTTCTTGTTCCAAGATATCACTTGTTCTTCAACTTGATGAATGTGATGATCCGTGACACTCATCATCATTCTCACCTATGAACGTGTGCCTGACAACCACCTCCGTTCTACCTTAGATTGGGTGGATATCTCTTGGATTCTTTAACCGGAATCTTCGTGGTATAAGCTAGAACTGATGGCGGCATTCAAGAGAATCCGGAAGGTCTAATCCTTGTCTGTGGTATTCTGAGTAGGATTCAATGATTGAATGACTGTGACGAGCTTCAAACTCCTGAGGGCGGGGCGTTAGTGACAGACGCAAAAGAATCACTGGATTCTATTCCGGCCTGATTGAGAATCGACAGATGAATAGCCGTGCCGTGACAGGGTGCGTTGAACATTTCCACTGAGAGGATGGAAGGTAGCCACTGACAACGGTGAAACCCTTGCATACAGCTTGCCATGGAAAGGAGTAAGAAGGATTGGATGAAGACAGCAGGAAAGCAGAGAGACAGAAGGGACAAAGCATCTCCATTCGCTTATCTGAAATTCTCACCAATGGAATACATAAGTATCTCTATCTTTATCTTTATGTTTTATTCATATATCATCCATAACCATTTGAGTCTGCCTGACTGAGATTTACAAGGTGACCATAGCTTGCTTCATACCAACAATCTCCGTGGGATCGACCCTTACTCGCGTAAGGTTTATTACTTGGACGACCCAGTGCACTTGCTGGTTAGTTGTGCGAAGTTGTGATAAAGAGTTGAGATTGCAATGAGCGTACCATGTTGATGGCGCCATTGATGATCACAATTTCGCATACCAGCGCGTCATCCACGCGTTCGCATCATCTAACTTCGGGGCAGCTTTGGCAAATTATATATTGTTTGGAAGCCCCAGATGTTAGCTTTCCAACGCAACTGGAAGCATTTCATTTGGATCTCTGTAGCTCAAGTTATGACCGTTTGAGTGCGAAGAGGTCAGGTTGGACAGCTTAGCAGTTTCTTCAACTTCTTGTATTCCTTCCACTTTTGCATGCTTCCTTTCCATCTTCTGAGCCATTCATGCCTTGTAATTCCTGAAATCACTTAACACACATATCAAGACATCGAATGATAACAAGAGAGTATTTAAATAAAAGAAAATAAAAGGCAAAGAAGCATGTTTTCAATCATAGCACAAAATCAGGAAGGAGAATGTAAAACCATGCAAATCATATGAATAAGTGTATGAAAGATTAATAAAATCTACCCAATTGAGCATAAGATAAACCATAAAATAGTGGTTTATCACGACGCGTACGCGTGTGTCACGCGTACGCGTGCATGGCAAACCAGAGAGCGACGACACGTATGCTTGAGGCACCTGTACGCATGGGTTGACTTGTGCCTCAGGCACAAGTCTGGCATACTTCAGGCACAACTCTCGGGTAAAGGTATGGAGGGGTGAAACTTTTGGATCCACGCGTACGCATAGGACACGCGTGTGCGTGGATGGTCGAAAAACTTAGATCCACGCGTGCGCGTGGGTGACGCGTACGCGTGGGTTGGTGCTCTATTTTTCAAAATTTTCCATGTTCTTGTACCAAACTAAACATTCCAAACCTCCAAACAGCTACCAAAACACCATAAAACCTTATTTATCATACTAGACTACTAAATAAACTCAACATACCAATCAAAATATGAAATTAACTAATTATCAATAGGTACAAAAAGGGAAAATGAAAGGATTTTACCATGGTGGAATGTCTCCCACCTAGCACTTTTGTTTATTGTCCTTAAGTTGGACTTATGGGGAGCTCCTCATCAAGGTGGCTTGTGCTTAAATTCATCTTGGAACATCCATCAATACTTGGACTTCCAATAAGCTCCATTCTTCAAAATTAATGTCTCGAAGCTTCGATGGAGTTCCTCACAAGCCATGGGCTGCCAAAGTTGATCCTCATCTTGTAATCCGGGATCCCACACTTTATTTTCACACCCGTCTTGAGGTTGGTCATCATTATTCTATCCGGGTGGCAAGCAAGATGAGTTCTCAATGACGTGACCAAACATCCATCTAGACCTACCTAATTGAGTACTAGTCCAACCCTTGTATTTAACCCTTGAAGTATCAACCAAAATGAACCTTGATTTCCAACGACAACTATGAAACATCCTTCTCTTATGCTTCATCCCACAAAGTTCTCTAAGTTGACCATCCGTTTTAAGCAAGCCATATTCGAGTGGGATAATAAAGCTAATAGAAATGAATTTCACAAACTCAAATGTAGAAGTATATGACAACCTAGGCAAAGAAGCTTCCAAGGATCTTGACAAAACATCTCCCGTCCTCCTTTTTATATGGACCGCCACCTCTTCATAAGATTTCTCAACTTCAACCCTTTGTTCATTGGTACACAAAATCGTGATACACAACCCCGTGCAGCTGACCAGCAAGTGCACTGGGTCGTCCAAGTAATACCTTATGTGAGTAAGGGTCGATCCCATGGAGATTGTCTGCTTGAAGCAAGCTATGGTCACCTTGTAAATCTCAGTCAGGCATATTCAAATGGTTATGGGGTTTTAATAATTAAAAGCTAAATAAGACATAAAATAAGATAGAGATACTTATGTAATTCATTGGTGGGAATTTCAGATAAGCGTATGGAGAAGCTTTGTTCCTCCTGAATCTCGACTTTCCTACTGCCTTCATCCAATCATTCATACTCCTTTCCATGGCAAGCTGTATGTAGGTGGATCACCGTTGTCAATGGCTACTATCCATCCTCTCAGTGAAAATGGTCCTCTACGATTTCCCGCATGGCTAATCATCTGTCGGTTCTCGATCATGTCGGAATAAGATTCATTGATCCTTTTGCGCACTGTCACTGCACCCAACACTCGCGAGTTTGAAGCTCGTCACAGTCATCCCATCTAAGATCCTACTCGGAATACCACAGACAAGGTTTAGACTTTCCAGATCTCAAGAATGCTGCCAATTGATTCTAGCTTATACCACGAAGAGTCTGATTGCATGGAATGGAAGCTTTGTTGTCAGGAGAGGCAACCATGCATCGTGAACCAGTAGGCCAAGAGATACACACTCAAGCTCTTGCAGATAGAACGGAAGTAGTTGTCAGGCACACGTTCATAAGGGAGGATGATGATGAGTGTCATGGATCATCACATCCATCAGGTTGAAGTACGAGTGAATATCTTAGAACAAGAATAAGCATGAATTGAATAGAAGAAAAATAGTACTTTGCATTAATTCATGAGGAACATCAGAGCTCCACACCTTAATCTATGATGTGTAGAAACTCCACCGTTGAAAATACATAAGAACAAGGTCTAGGCATGCCCGAATGGCCATACCTCCCAAATAACATGAAACAATCAAGAAAGGGTTTAAAGACCTGATCCCAAGATCAAAGATGATCAAAAGATGAAAATACAACAGTAAAAGGTCTTATTTATAGTGAACTAGTAACCTAGGATTTACAGAAATAAGTAAATGATGCAGAAATCCACTTCCGGGGCCCACTTGGTGTGTGCATGGGCTGAGCATTAAAGCTTTCACGTGCATAGGCTTTTCTTGGAGTTAAACGCCAACTCTAGTGCTAGTTTGGGCATTTAACTCCAGCTTTTATGCCAGTTCTGGCGTTTAACGCCAGAAAAAGGGTCTCTGACCGGCGTTTTGACGCCATTTTGGGCCATCAAATCTCGGACAAAGTATGGATTATTATACATTTCTGGAAAGCCCAAGATGTTTACTTTCCAACGCAATTGAGAGCGCGCCAATTGGGCTTCTGTAGCTCCAGAAAATGCATTTCGAGTGCAGGGAGGTCAGAATCCAACAACATCTGTAGTCCTTTTTCAGCCTCTGAATCAGATTTTTGCTCAGGTCCCTCAATTTCAGCCTGAAAATACTTGAAATCAAAGAAAAACACACAAACTCATAGTAAAGTCCAGAAATGTGATTTTTGCATAAAAACTAATAATTATATACTAAAAACTAACTAAATCATACTAAAACCTACCTAAAAATAATTCCAAAAAGCGTATAAATTATTCGCTCATCACAACACCAAACTTAAATTATTGCTTGTCCCCAAGCAACTGAAAACAAAATAGGATAAAAAGAAGAGAATATATAATAAATCTCATAATATCAATGAAACTTAGTCCTAATTAGATGAGCGGGGCTAGTAGCTTTTTACTTCTGAACAATTTTGGCATCTCACTTTATCCTTTGAATTTCAGAATGATTGGCATCTATAGAAACTCAGAATTTTAGATAGTGTTATTGATTCTCCTAGTTCAGTATGTTGATTCTTGAACACAGCAAATTTCTGAGTCTTGGCCGTGACCCTAAGCACTTTGTTTTCCAGTATTACCACCGGATACATAAATGCCACAAACACATATCTGGGTGAACCATTTCAGATTGTGACTCAGCTTTGCTAAAGTCCCCGGTTAGAGGTGTCCAGAGTTCTTAAGCACACTCTTTTGCTTTGGATCACGACTTTAACCACTCAGTCTCAAGCTTTTCACTTGGACCTGCATGCCACGAGCACATGGTTAGGGACAGCTTGATTCAGCTGCTTAGGCCAGGATTTTATTCCTTTGGGCCCTCCTATCCATTAATGCTCAAAGCCTTGGATCCCTTTTACCCTTGCCTTTTGGTCCAAAGGGCTATTGGCTTTTTCTGCTTGCTTTTTCTTTTTCTTTCTTTTTTTTCTTTTTCGCCATTTTTTTCACTACTTTTTTCTTGCTTCAAGAATCAATTTCATGATTTTTCATATTATCAATAACATTTTTCTTTGTTCATCATTCTTTCAAGAGCCAACAATTTTAACATTCATAAACTTCATTATAAAAAAATGCACTGTTCAAGCATTCATTCAAAAAAATAAAAGGTACTGCCACCACTCAAAATAATTAAACTAATTTCAAGATAAAGGTCGAAATCCATGTACTTCTTGTTCTTTTGTAATTAGGAACATTTTTCATTTAAAAAAGGTGAAGGATTTATGGGACATTCATAGCTTCAAGGCATAGACACTAGACACTAATGATCAGGTAATAAAGGCACAAACATAGACAAACATAAAGCATAAAAATCGAAAAATAGAAAGATAAGAACAAGGAAATCAAAGAACGGGTCCACCTTAGTGATGGCGGCTAGTTCTTCCTCTTGAAGATCCAATGGAACGCTTGAGCTCCTCTATGTCTCTTCCTTGCCTTTGTTGCTCTTCCCTCATGGCTATTTGATCCTCTCTAATTTCATGGAGGATAATGGAGTGCTCTTGGTGCTCCATCCTTAGTTGCTCCATATTGGAACTCAAATCTCCCAAAGAGGTGTTGAGTTGCTCCAAATAGTTGTGTGGAAGAAAATGCACCCCTTGAGGCATCTCAGGGATTTCTTGATGAGGGACTTCCTCATGCTCTTGTTGAGGTCCATGGATGGACTCTCTTGTTTACTCCATCCTCTTTCTAGTGATGGGCTTTTGAGATGAATCTCTCCATCTCTCATGACTCGGAGTTGGAAGTAACTGCCTTCTCTTTTCCTCTTCTTAGAGGTTTCTCTGGCCTTAGGTGCCATTAATGGTTATGGAAAACAGAAAAGCAACACTTTTTCCACACCAAACTTAAATGGTTTGCTCGTTCTCGAGCAAAAGAAGAAAGAAGGACGAATAAGAAGAAGAAATAGAGGAGATGGAGAGTTATGAGTGGTTCAGCCAAAGGGGAGAAGAAGTGTTTGAGATGTGTGAATTTAAAGGATATATGAGGGGTTTATATAGGAGTGGAAAGAGAAGATAGGGTTTGGGAGGGAAAGGATTTGAATTTGAATGGTGAGGTGGGTGGGGTCGTTGGGGAAGAGTGGGTGGAGGTGATTGGTGAGAGGTAATTGGGAAAGGGTGTTATGGGAAGGTGAGAAGAAGAGAGAGTGAGTTAAGGTAGGTAGAGATCCTGTGAGGTCCACAGATCCTAAGGTGTCAAAGATTTTTCATCCCTGCACCGTTCTGGCGTGTAAACGCCCTCTGTGTGCTAATCCAGGTGTTAAACGCCAGGTTACTGCCCATTTCTGGCATTTAACGCCAGCTTTTCTTCCCTTTCTGGCGTTTAACGCCAGCTTGGTGCCCTTTTCTGGCGTTAAACGCCAGTCTGGTGCCCTTTTCTGGCGTTAAACGCCCAGAATGGTGCCAGACTAGGCGTTTAACGCCCATTCTACTACCATTACTGGCGTTTAAACGCCAGTAAGCACATCCTCCATGGTGTGATGTTTTCAATGCTGTTTTTTTATTTTTGTTTTTATTTTTATGACTCCACAAGATCATCATCCTAAAGAAAACATAAAATAATAATGGAAAATAGAAATTCAACATAGATAAGTAAAAATTGGGTTGCTTCCCAACAAGCACTTCTTTAATGTCAATAGCTTGACAATGAGCTCTCATGGAGCCTCACAGATACTCAGAGCATGATGATGGCCTCTCAACACCAAACTTAGAGTTTGAATGTGGGGGCTTTGTTTGACTCTGTACTGAGAGAAGCTTTTCATGCTTCTTCTCCATGTGTACAGAAGGAGATCCTTGAGCCTTAAACACAAGTTAGTCCTCATTTACTTGAAGGACCAACTCTCCTTTGTCAATATCAATCACAGCCTTTGCTGTGGCTAGGAAGGGTCTTCCAAGGATGATGGATTCATCCTCATCCTTCCCAATGTCTAGGATTATGAAATCAGCAGGTATGTAAAGGCCTTCAACCTTTACCAAGACATCCTCTACAAGTCTATAAGCCTATTTCTTTGATTTGTCTGCCATCTCCAATGAGATTCTTGTAGCTTATACCTCAAAGATTCCCAGTTTCTCCATTACAGAGAGTGACATGAGGTTTATACCTGACCCCAGGTTACACAGAGCCTTCTCAAAGGTCATGGTGCCTATGGTACAGGGTATTAAGAACCTTCTGGGATCCTCTTCAACCATCTTGGAAAGCCCAAGATGTCTACTTTCCAACGCAATTGAGAGCGTGCTAATTAGGCTTCTGTAGCTCTAGAAAATCTATTTCGGGTGCAGGGAGGTCAGAATCCAACAACATCTACAGTCCTTTTTCAGCCTCTGAATCATATTTTTGCTCAAGTCCCTCAATTTTAGCCAGAAAATACCTAAAATCACAGAAAAACATACAAACTCATAGTAAAGTCCAGAAATGTGATTTTTGCATGAAAACTAATAATTATATACTAAAAACTAACTAAATCATACTAAAAACTACCTAAAAACAATGCCAAAAAGCGTATAAATTATCCGCTCATTATTCAACAATTTTATCTTCTTCACCAAGAAGATTTGATACTTGATCTTCAATTCCAAGGGAACTCAATCCTCGCTCTATCCCATCCAAGTCTTCATATGGAATATGTCTTGGAGGTTGTGCACTTTCCTCCTCATCATTAAATTCAATCTTCTTGGGGGGGGGTTTTCTTCCACCCTAAGTTCCCATGGAGGTTCCGCATCTCCTAAGTCTTAAACTAATTCTTCCTCTTCTTCAACGATCATAGCTTTCTCCAATTGTTCTAACACAAAGCAATATTCCTCATTTTCCACTAGACTTCCCAATCTCTCCTTCATGCTATGCTCTTCAACCAATTCTCCCCATGTGGCCATGGGAGTTCCTTGAGTACTCAAGCATTGGAAGGCTATTTGGTTGACCACCTCATTTAAGGTGGCCAAGGATTCTAGTGCCTCCTTTTGCATTTCTCTTTGTTCTTGAAGTAACAAGGTGAGAGAATCATCAATTGGGGCTTGGGGTGGATAGGAAGGTCCATTATTTTGGAGGAAGGGTTCATAATAGGAAGGTGGTTCTTCTTGATAGGGAGGTGGCGGTTGAAAGTAAAATTTATCTTGTGAGTGGAAATTTGCATACATTGGAGGTAGTTCCACTTGGTCATAGTATGGAGGGGGTGGTTCTTGGAATTGTTGATATTGTGGTGGTTTCATGTATGGTTCATATGGCTCAAAAGGTAGTTAGTATGGTGGATATGGATTAGGGTCATATGGAGGTGTTTGGTAAAAAGGTGCTTGTGAGTATGGTTGGTGGCTATGTTAAGGGTATGGCTCATAGGCATATGGTGGTGGTTCTTGATATTCACAAGGAGATTCACCAAAGTCATTTGATTAGTATGTATCATAGAATGGCTCTTGTTCATAGTGCATTGGTGGAGGTTGTTGCCAAGAGGATTGATCACATGCATATGGCTCCTCCCACCTTTGATTATTCCATCCTTGGTGCATATCTTCATTGTAGCTCCCATTGCCTACAACATAGTTAGAACCAAATTCATAGCCAAAGTGAGAATTCATAACGAAAAGAGAAAATAGAAACAAAGGCTAACAAGAAATAATGAAACAAAGTACTAAAACTAGCAAAAACTAATAAGGAAGCATATTCACAATATTCACATATGTACAATAACCAATAACAAGCGCACAATTACAACTCCCTGGCTAAGGCGCCATTTTGATGAAGAGATTTTTGATGGTATAGAATTTCACAAATGAAATCTCCTTGCAAGTATAGTTTCTAAACCAATAAATAATCCTTTCATGCAAAAATTTGTTTGTCACAAGTACAAACTCCTAAAAATAATAACCGAAGTATTCAAACCTCGGGCCGTCTCTCAAAGGAATTGCAGGAAAGTGTTCTTGTTATTGGCTATGAGATGTATATTTTGGGGTTTTGGATAAGAAACATGAAAGATAAATTGCAAGAAAGTAAATGGAAACTCAAATGATAAAAAGGTCTTGGCAAGGGTTGATGGTCAAGGGTCTCTATCCTTGTCACTAACCACAATATGATAATTGCAAGGATTAATCCCATTAAGTCATCCTTTAACAAGTGAAGGAAAGTCAAATGAGCTATATCAATCCAAGTTCAAAAGTCCTAGCTACTCACTAATTGGATTAATGGAAGCTAGAGTCAATGGCTATCAATTATCAATCACTTCGACATTAGTAACTCAGGAATTCCTAAGTTACCATCGCAAGTTGATAAACCCCAATTTTGTGGTTTATCTTGTGCTTAATTTGGGGGTTTTTGTCAATATTTCTCGCACTTATTCACAAGAAATGCATGGTTTTGTGTTCACTTCCTAATATTGCTCCATGATGGAAAACATGCTTATTTTGCCTTAGAATTGCTATATTTTTTATCCTCTTTATTGCCATTCGATTCCGTGACATATTTGTTGAGTGATTTCAGAATTAATAGGGTAAGAATGGCCTAGAAGAGAGAAAGAAAGCATGCACAAGAGGAAGGAACATGAAGATTTGGATTTTGGGAACTTCAGCACCGACGCGCACGCGCACTTTGCGTGCACGCATGGATGAGGATAGCTGGAAGCGGCGCACAAGGATGGACGCATCCACACAGGCCAGAGAATTTCAATCGACGCGGACACGTACTTGGCGCGCACGCGTGGATCACAAAAGCAATCGGCGCGCACGCACACATGACGCGCACGCGCGGGAAGCTGCACGTGACCTCATTAAAGAAAATCGTGCCTGGCGATTTCTGAGGCTCATTGGGCCCAAATTCAAGCTGTTTCTGCATGGAAAAAGACCCAAGGATGCTAGAGAGAAGGGGGGATCAATCATTTTTACACTAAGACACATTTTCTAGATTTTTTGGTTCTTTGTTCTTCTAGAGAGAAACCCTTGTTCTTCTCTAGATCTAGCTTTAATTTGATCTTCCCTTGTTAACTCTGAATTGGATCTTGTTAATTACTAGTTTTGATTGTTTAATTTGAATTTCTTAGTATAATTTTGCTTAGATCTTATGTTAGTTTTATGGATTCTTGTCAATTGTTACTTTATACCCATTACATGAATGTTGTGAATCTTGATTTGTTGATGTTACGTTGATAATTTCTATGATTAATTGTGTTGTTTGAGTGATTGTATGTTGATATTTGTTAGTGGATATTTGTCAATTTCAATCCAATTGCAATTTGAACATGTCTTTTGTTAATGCTTACCATGTGTTTGATGAATTGTTTACCTTGATTATGGAGTAGTTCTTTTTACTCTTGGCTTAGGCCAAGGGAATTGGATAAACTTGAGTCATTGGGTCTAATGGATTTGATGATTTGGGAACCCTTAGTGGTCAATTTGATAGCCATTGACACTAGCCTACTACTAGGTTAATTAGTAGTGAGGTTAGACCTTATGGGTGGATGTTGACCAAACCATTTAACTTACTTCAAGTATAGAAGTAGATTTAATGAGTTTGGCTCCTCATAATTGTCAAGATATGTTATTAGACAAGGATAGTGACCCCAATTCCCATGTCTAGCCAAGAATTGCTTTTATCTTTCTTATTTGGAAACCAAAAAATCTTTATTGCCTTGCCTTAGTTATAGTTATTGTTTAGTTGGGAGTAGAATTAAATTGAATGTTGTCTTCTTAGTTTGGAATTGCTCACATCTTGCTTAGTTATTTGAATTGGTTCCTTGCACTTTAAGATTACTTGTTTGCTAAGATTCCTAGTTTATTTTCTTGCTCATGACTTACAACCCCAGATTTCTAACCAATGTTGAAGCATATGTTTGCCCATTCCTTGTGAGACGACCCGAGGTTTGAATACTTCGGTTACTTTATTGGGGTTGAACTTGTGACAACCAATTTCTTTCTAAATTTGATCCTCGAGGATTGTTGTTGGTAGAGCTATACTTGCAATGTAACTTCATTGAGAAATTCTCTTCTGACGCAATTCCCATGCGCATCACAAGCCAAGAACACCAAAAGTCTATTTTAACATCCTTCCAAGCATTTTATCAAACACTTAGAAGGCATAAAAGGAAAGCATAGTAAAATGACAACAAGAATGAAATCTAACAATTATTAATTGCAAAGAATTAACAACAACAATCAAAGAAATCACAATTAGCATGAATTACCTCAAATTGCATTAAAAGAAAATAAAAGGAACAAGAGTGTTTCAACAACAAAGTAAACAAAATAAAGAAAATTACAAAAAAAAAGAATGAAAGAACAAGATGTAGCAACAAGAAATATAAAAGAAGAAGTAGATGAGGACATGAATTAAACCTAGATCTTGGGAAGAAATTAACCTAAATCAAATCCTAATTCTAGAGAGAAGAGAGAGTTTATCTCTCTAGAAACTACCTCTAAAACTATACTTAAACTCCAATTATAACTATACTATGTGCTAAAAGTTGTTGATTCCCCTTCAATCCTTGGGTTAAATAGCATCAGAAGTGGGTTGGATTTGGGCCAAGGAAGCCCAGAAATCGCCCCTAGCAGATTCACTTTAAGTGGGTCACGTGCGAGCACTGACGTGTATGCATGGGTTGCACGTACGCATCATTTGGCATTTTCCATCCACACGTATGCGTATGTCACGCGTATGCGTCGCCTTGCGACGTCACCTTCCACGCGTGCACATCTGCTGTGCGTGCGCATTGATCTTAGCATCCCAAATCCTTGATTTTCCATGAGTTCTCCACTTGCATGCTTTTCCTTTTCATCCCTTTGATCCATTCCTAGCCCTTCCATCCTGAACTCACTAACAAACATATCAAGACATCTAGTGGAATCAAAAGTGAATCAAAATTAGCTAATTAAAGGTCTAAAAAGCAGTTTTTACTATTAAGCACAAATTAGGAGACAATCATGAAACCATGTCATTTCATTTAATAAATGTAGGTAAAAGGTGATAAAAGCCCCTAAATTAAGCACAAGATAAACCCTAAAAATGGGGTTTATCAAAATGTTGATGTGGTTGTTGGATGTTTTGGAGTGGGTGAATATATGAATAATGGTGATAATGGTTGATAAAGCATGTAATGTTGTATGTGATATGTATTAATATGTTTAATTGATGATAATGTGGAGGCTCTTGTTGATGAGCATGGTTGGAGTGTGATATTGATATGTGTAAATATATGGTAAATGATGAATTTATATGTTGATTGGAAATTGAGCTATGAAATATAGGCTATTGAAGTGAGATTTGGTTGAATGTGGAAGAATTAGTGGGTGATGTTTGAAAGAGGGTTTGGAAATGATTGATGTTGGAATGGTTTATTTTGGGTTGATTTTGAATGATTTTGGGAAGTGTATGTTTTGGAAACTTGGAGGTTTATGAAATTGGTAAAAATGAAATTTTGATGAACTTCAACGGATCATATCTCAAGCTATTGTTTTTGGAATTTGATGCTTTTTATACCAAATGAAAGATAATTTGATAAGCTTTAAAATGGTTTAAGTTTGGTAGAAATCTTAATATTGTGGAAGGAGATATGATGGTTGGAAGTTTAGGCCAAAAATCTGAATTCTGCAGATTCTGCAGAATTTGGGATTTTTGGTTTGTGTGCGCACGCACAGCCTTGTGGATTAATCCTCCTTCCAATGCTACCTTTTACTTGTATGAGTCTCATTTTTCCAGAATGAGCCTGAATTCATCTTGGTATAATTATCTAAATCCTTGAATCTTAGGGGCATGCTACGAGTGGAGTTGCTCCTTTTTGCAAAATTGCGTCCTCTTTGACATTAGCTGAGACTTGCTTAATTTGATATGCCTTGTTCTCCCTATCACGGTTTTAATTTGAACCCATTTCTTGAGATGCACCTTGAATTCTTTTCCTTATGCATTTCATTATTCACTTGCCACTTTTGTTTAATTACTATACAAGACATCTTTTTGATGTCTCGCGGACACCGTTCGTATTGATCGTTCATCTTTCAAGCTTAATATCTGTTTGAGAATCAATTTGAGTCTATACTAGTATCACGTCTAGTCGTAACCGTCGAGATATTGGTTCCTTAGAGCAAGACTCCTAAACGCAAGAGATGAAGCGTGTATGCATGTGATATCAAGAGGAGCTTTGGAGCCTTAATTCTTGCCGACTGTATTACCTAAAATTACGTTGACACGCTAGGGTGCACCGTGTGCGTGAAAGCCTGAAGGCAAAGGAAACTTTTAAATCTTGAGAGGAAGATTAATCTCGGTACTAGTACTCACGACACTTGAACCTTATAAACCATTAGAAACTGCTGTGGTGCAACATCGAAGGGGTTTTGGATACACGTGGAGGCAACATCATAAAGTGGTAACAAGCGTCCTCAGTAATAAGACTCTGAGTGTTGTTGGAGAACGATTACGGAGAAAGAACCGTTAAGTAAGGTTGTAGTCTAAAGCTGGATGTCAAGGCAGCAGCTAGAGGTATCAGACTGAATCGATTGTGAATTTTAAGGAGTTGTAAGGCCGAGAGTTCAAGAAGTGCAGTAAGAGGATAAAGGGCTACTAAAAATGTTGAAGCATGTTGAACAAGGGAATCAAGTGTCTTAGGTCCTGAACTAATAGCAAAAAATGATGAGGAAAGATTAAGTGAAAATCAAGTTAAGGTTCTAAATGTGCAAGCCGACCAAAAAGTTATGCAAACTAACGGAGTGAGCCTAGAGAGTTTAAAAGAGAAAGCTGTGTATTATTGGAGACTACTTCAGCGACCGATAAGAGAGGAGTGATCATCCTAAAGGAGTTTATTTCGAGGACGATTGGCCGTCTGAGGTGCTATAACAATTTGAACTAGTTCAATTCAAAAAGGATATTAAAGGATGTGAAGTTTCAAGTGACCAATCAAGATTGATGACGTAAACGTAAGGAACACCGAGGAAAAGAAATCTCGTTAGAGAAGGTGACTTGGAGATCAAGTCAGAATGGAGAAGCACACCGAAGAACTTGAATTAGCAATGGGGACAGACTACCCTCACCTGTTTTCAGGTAACTGGATTCGAATTTTATGGGCAAAATTCCTATTGAGGTGGGTAGAATGTAAAATCCAGTTATTTAATAAATAATTAACGCATAAATTAAGATTTATTCTAGAAAATTAAAAATGTGATTTTTATGGTTTAATATAATAGAGAAAATTAAAACGAGAAGTTCGACAATAATTTTAAATAATTTGGCCCAAGATTGGGCCGAACGGGCCAAACCGGTTGGACTGGGCCTAAACTGAGCCCATGGCCCAACATATAAGAAGCCAAATTCATCCTTCTTCCCCTTCATTTCACTTGAAACACGTTGAGGAGCAGCAGCAAACCTCAAACCCTAACTCATCTTTCAACACAAATTTCAATTCCATATAACTTTTGATCCGGAGCTCCGATTGACAAGCCACTTGCAGGCACGCGTCAAGCTCATCAAGCTCTTCAATTATATCCAAACAAAACTGTAGTAAATTAAATTTTTCTAGCTCCATCTCTGTTGGTATATCAATTTCGGGTTTAAAGTTTGAGGAACTCAATTCCTTGATGATTTTCATGTTTTAGGGGTCCACTAGACTTGATTCATCGTGGGTGTTGCTCAAGGATCAGTGGGTAAAGGTAAGAGATCTCAAACCCTAATGAAATTTCTGAATTTGGGTTTTTGGGTATTGAGTTATTGTGTTTGGATGTGATAATTGTGGTTTAGGTAGTGTGTATATGAATGTTGATGCTTGTTGAAGCTTGTTGGTGATTTTGAAAGCTTGCAAGCTGAAAATCTGACCTTGGAGGTATTGGATACTTAAAAATTGAGGAAAAGTTGAATTGGAGATTTTTCGGGTTGTGTGGAGAATCAGCCAAGGTATGGTTTCAGTTTCCTGTATCTAAAATGTAATGTGGTTGTGAAAATTTAGGCTAGAGACCCTAAGATAGGATTTGAACTATTGATGTTATTGATTGGTTGAGATGAATTGTGTTGTTATATATGTATTTAGTGGATTGTGAAATGTTGATGTGGTTGTTGGATGTTTTGGAGTGGGTGAATATATAAATAATGGTGATAATGATTGATAAAGCATGTAATGTTGTATGTGATATGTATTAATATATTTAATTAATGATAATGTGGAAGCTCTTGTTGATGAGCATGGTTGGAGTGTTATATTGATATGTGTAAATATATGGTAAATGATGAATTTGTATATTGATTGGAAATTAAGGTATGGAATATAGACTATTGAAGTAAGATTTGGTTGAATGTGGAAGAATTAGCAGGTGATGTTTGAAAGAGGGTTTGGAAATGATTGATGTTGGAATGGTTGAGTTTGGGTTGATTTTGAATGAATTTGGGAAGTGTATGTTTTAGAAAATTGGAGGTTTATGAAATTGGTAAAAATAAAATTTTGATGAACTTCAACGGATCATATATCAAGCTATTGTTTTTAGAATTTGATGCTTTCTATACCAAATGAAAGATAATTTGATAAGCTTTAAAATGGCTTAAGTTTGGTAGAAATCTGAATTTTGTGGAAGGAGATATGATGGTTGGAAGTTTGGGCCAAAAATCTGAATTTTGCAGAATTTGGGATTTTTGGTTTGTGTGCGCACACACGCCACGTGGATTTTGAACCTGTGCGCACGCACAGCCATGTGCGTACACACACACGGGGACAGGGCCACTGATGGGAGCGCTAGCACACCCTGTGCACACACTCTACCAACGAAGGTTTGCAATCTGTGCGTACGCACAGCCTTGTGTGCACGCACACGTCGGGAATGCCATTCTGTTGATGGCACTAGCAAACCTTGTGCGCGCACTCAACAATGTGAATTTTACTTTCTATGTGTACGCACAAGTTTGTGTGGACGCACACTTTCTGAAAATGCTGCTGGGCGTGCGCACGAACACCCCTGTGCGTATGCACGCGGCCCTATTCTTTTTAAAAACTTTTGTTTTCAAGTCTTTCACATTCCCATTAAGCTTGTAACCTTCCGAGATGTTGTTTCATGCTTATAAACCCTTAATTTCTTTCTTTAAATCTTAGTTCAATATAGAACGCGTAGTGATTGAGAGGAAGCTAGGGAAGAGGGTAACTTGTAGATGAAGAAAGGAGATATAATGAGAAGTTATGACTAATGATGAGGTTATGAGTTGTTGAGGAGGATGATGGAGTGCTGTGTATATGATATGGGCCGAATGGCTGTGTGTGATTTGAGTCGAATGGCTGTGTGTGATGATAGTTTATGGCTGAGTATGAATTCTGATTTTAAGCCGAGATGGCTATGATAAATTGTAATTTATGGCTGGGAATGAAACGTGAATGTGAATTATTATTTTATATTGAGTTCTCTTTCTCAAAAGTGCAACCCCATAGAGATGGTGGAAGGTGAGGATCCCCTTCTTTGTTCCTCCTGGTATTGTAGAATCGCCCCCAGCGAGATGGTGGGAGGTCAGGATCCCCTCCTTGGTTCCTCCTGGGCATATGAGAATGTACCTCCTGGGTAAATGCAAGGGTTGTGATTTCGCCTCACTTGCTCTAGGTTGGTTAGTATAGAGGCTCTCCGGGTGGACGCAAGGGTTGTGGTTTCATCCCACTTGCCCCGGGTTATGATGAGTAATGATATGATTATAAGGAATGATTATGGAATGTGTATGGATGGATGTGAAAAGATTATCTGAGACACGAGTTATTCTGGATGAAAGTAGTGACTAGCGACCACGTGCTCCAGGTTGAGACTTGATACTCTGCTGACTCTATATCGTAAGTGTGGCCAGACACTGTGAAAGGTTCGGATGAGCTCGCTCCTGTGAGAAACACCAAGAGTAGGTGTGGTTTGATTATGATTACGATTATGATTATGATTATGAATATTTTATGATTGAGAATTACTCGAGTTGGTGATGCATGACAGAGGGACCGTCCATTGGTTAGCTACCAGGACTTGTCGGGTTGGCTCTATAACTGACAGATGAGACTCATCAGCCACTAGGACAGGCATGCATCATATGCATCTATATGTCTTATTCGGATTGCCTAAGTGATTGCATAACTAAATGCTACTTGATTATCTGCTATATTTGAATCCTATTTATGATTTCTCTTTTTGTAATAATTGTGTTTGTTGCATATGGTTCCGTTGGTGGTTGGAAGGTTCGGAGGAGTTGGATTGGGGAGTTTTAGATAGCTCTGAAGACCCTTAGCTAGTTGCCTGTTTTATCTTTATGGTTTAGTCATGTCTTTAAGCTTTAATTATCTGTTGGAAGTTCTTGTATTGCCTTCAGCTTTCCAGGACATTATATGTTAGATATGTGGGTACTGTTACCATGCTGAGAACCTCCGGTTCTCACCCATGTGGGTTTTGTGGTTTTCAGATGCAGGACAGGCGACACCTTGCTAAAGCATGTTGGAAGCTTCTGATGTTGCGAAGATCTTTACCTTTTTGGGTTATTTTGGTTATTTGTATTTTGCTTAGATACTTATTATCTCCACTTATTATATATATGCTATATTAATTCCTCTTAGAGGTGATTTTGGAGACTCAGGTTTTGTATCTCTGTACCTTGGGTTTTCTTTTAGGTTTTTCCTATATATATCTATATATGTATATACACTTATTCGCTCGGGCCGGTTTATCTTCGCGAGCCGAGTCTTGCGTTTTTTTATATGTAATTTTGGAACTTTTGGTATATTAACTCCTTAGCTTGTTCTCTCTTGCACTGTCTGCTTTATCGCTTCGTGAGCGTTACGCTTTTAAATTTAACGGTTTTGCTTTATCCATTTCTTTAAAGACTCCTAGTTATAAATCTTTTTCACTATATTATATATTAAATTTTTATTTTTAAAGGTCGTATTGTCTCGCCATCTATGTTTTGCATCCTAGGTGTAAAGCTCTGTGTGGTAGGGTGTTACAGCTTGTGCATGGGCGCTCCCGTATTTTTCCTTGACCTGTGCGCGCGCACCTGCTTGAGCGTACGCACACACCACTCCTTCTGCATACTCTGTGTAAGCATAGAACCTTGTGCGTCCGCACCCCAGCTACACCCATTCTGGTGGGTGCGTTGGCACAATCTGTGCGCATGAACCCTACCCCTCTTTGCAGCTATGCGTGTGCACGGATTTGTGTGCGCACGCACACATGACCCTTCCCCAAGAAATTTTCAAAAAAAAAAAGTCCCCTGTGTGTGCGCACAACCTTGTGCGCACGCACACCTCTTAATCCCCTCACTATTCGGAGCATTCGCACACCTTTGTGCGTCCGCTCATTTCCCCTATTTCACCTTGTGTGCGTGAGCACACATGTGCGTACGCACAGGTGGTGTTTTGGGCAAATTTTGTTTGCACTTTTCCTTAAGCCCTAACGCACTTCCACCCCCTCCATCCCTCTCTTTTCTTTCTTTTCACCTGTTTTGTACTCATCTTAGTTTGTTTCAATTGTATTTCATTTTCATTTTAGTAATTATATTGGATTTGGGTTAGTTATTTGTTAACTAAATAAGTTGCAAGTGTTGATTGATGTTGATTGTGTTGCTTCTTGTTTAATTTATGATGAATATGTGCACTAAGCATTAAGTCCTTGTTTGATTGCCTAAATAAATTGTGAGTTTAATTCATATGTTGTAGCTACCATATGCATTAAACTATATCCTTGTTTGGCAACTTAATCATGAATTGTGCACTTTCACTTTAGTGAATTGGGTTGAAATTACTTGTTCATCTTGATTTTTCATATCAAATTCAATCACATAACAAGATACTTATTTGTTTTTTAATGCTTTGCATTTGTTTGAGTGACTTAACTTAATCCTTATCAAGCTTGTCACTTTTTGCAACAGGTACCTTTCCCATGTGAGTATTTCATTATGTCAAAGGATCAACAAGTAGTTTTCTTTTCATCATAGAATTGGTTATTGTTGATTGTGCCATATTACATTCATTTTGTGCCTTCACTTGCACAACTTCAATTTTCAATATCTCAAATACTCAATTCACTTTTGTGGTTACCTAGGGTTGCTTGTGCCTTAAGTTTTGCTTATTCTTTACTTGCAACCTAGGCGACTTATTTGAGGAAATTATTCTTAACTATTTCTTTTGCTTATGCGGTTGTCATTTTTACCCGGCCAATGTGTGTGTTCGAAACCGTGCGCACATTTAGAATACACACATTATCTTTTATCATACCACACACATATAACTTTTCCTAACTTCTTGTTTATTTGTTTTGTCCAGCAGCCCAAGCCCTAGTGCCCACCAGCTGAAGGTGGAGCCTCATATCTCTTCATCCCCTGGGTTGTATGCATGCACGGAGGACCGTGCAACATTTAAGTGTGGGGGAGGATCTGTAATTTTGGGGCATAATCTCTCTTTTCTCAATACTTTGCACTATTTTTTTCTTTAGTTTTTAGTAGTTATGTCTTTTGTGAATATTTGTTAGTATTTTATTTCATTGTACGTTGCTTAGTTTGCTTATAGTTTTCTTTGCATGTTACCTAGTATAGGAAATAAGTTTGGTAAAACAACAAAGAATTGTCAAGAAATCTCTTTTAAGGCATTCCATTAATTAGATTTTAAAACTTGTTTTTGAACTTGCGTGCAGTATTTTTATGGAATATAGAAAAGAGCTTGAACAAAAGACCAAGTGAGAATTGAGCTTTAATTGTATGGTTGCACATTCTCAACCATAAATTTTGTTCTCGTTGTTATACTCCTTTTATGATTGTGATAATAGATTTGCTTGAATCTTTATGTCCGATATTTGATGTTTTGAATGCATTTAGTATGATTGAGGCAATTTTTGAAATTGAACTCACTTAACCCATATGGCCAACCCTTACTTCTACCTTTGTAAACCATTTTTGAGCCTTTAATTCCCTTTTTTTCTAATTTTAAGCACATCATTCACCCTAAGCGAAAGACCATTATGTCCATGAATTGTATCTTTGATTAGCTTGGATTTGATTTGCAGTTGTCTTTGGGTATTCATGGTGAAATTTTGGAAAAATGGGTAAACACTCATGCATTCATTAATTAAGACATATGCATCTCTTTTATATGATAAAAGAAAAAAAAACTTTGGTGTACATACTTTGTTTACAAAAAAAAAAGAAAAAAAAAGAAAAAAGAGAAGAAGAAAAAGAAAAGAAAAAGAAATGATAATAAAAATGTAAATAAAGGATGCATATTTGTGTGAATTAGAAAGAAGATGCATGAGTGAATGTGAAAAAAAAAAGAGATGAATGGGAAGTTAGGTTGGTTTCTTTAGTGTACATAGGTTGATATAAGATTAGGTGGGATACTTGAGCTAATCAAAGATCCAATCTATTAGCCCACTTAACCATGTTAATTCTACCTTACCCTAGCCCCATTACAACCCTCCAAAGACCTTATGATATTTGCATTCATTTGTCAAGTATTAGTTGATTGTTAGATGACTTGAAAATCCTAGAAAACATGATTAAAGGAGCATTAAGTGATTAAGCCTTACACAATGAGTGATTAGAGTGTAAATACATCCGGTGAGGGGTTCGATCGCTCAATTCTATGTTCTTGTTCCTTATATTGTATCGTCTTGCAAGCTGTTTGTTAGTTTTGAAAATTTCAAATCAAATCTTTGGACATTGATCATATTGCATGGATTTCTTGTCTTGGCCCTAATTTTTTACTTTGGATTGATTGGAGTTCTATTGTGTGTTTTTGCCAAATTCCATAGGAACCATAGTATAGGTATAGATACATAGCATTTTGCATAGTTGCATGTAAGTAAGTAGTTGCATTAAATAAATTGCTTAAATGCTAGGCAACTATGACAAATTTTATATCATTTTGAAGCTCTGGATGTTAGTTTTCCAACGCAACTAGAACCGCCTTATTTGGACCTCTGTAGCTCAAGTTATGATCGATTTAGTACGAAGAAGTCAGGATTGACAGCTTAGCAATTCCTTCATTTCTTCATGAGTTCTCCATTTTTACATGCTTTTTCTTCATTCCCTCAATCCAATCTTTGCCTTCTTGACGAGTGGATAATTTATACGCTTTTTGGCATTATTTTTAGATAGTTTTTAGTATGATCTAGCTACTTTTTAGTATATTTTATTAGTTTTTAAGCAAAATTCACATTTCTAGACTTTACTATGAGTTTGTGTGTTTTTCTGTGATTTCAGGAATTTTTTGGCTGAAATTGAGGGACTTGAGTAAAAATCTGATTCAGAGGCTGAAGAAGGACTGTAGATGCTGTTGGATTCTGACCTCCCTGCACTCGAAATGAAATTTTTGGAGCTACAGGAGTCCAAATGGTGCACACTCAATTGCGTTGAAAAGTAGACATCCAGGGCTTTCCAGCAATATATAATAGTTCATACTTTGCCTGAGTTTAGACGACGCAAACTAGCGTTCAACGCCAGCTTTCTGCTCTATTCTAGCGTTCAACGCCATAAACAAGTTGCAAGCTAGAGTCAAACGCCAGAAACAAGTTACAAACTGGCGTTTAACTCCAAAGAAGGCCTCTACACCTGAAAGCTTTAATGTTCAGCCCAAGCACACACCAAGTGGGCCCGGAAGTGGATTTCTGCATCATTTACTTGTTTCTGTAGCCCTAGTAACTAGTTTAGTATAAATAGAACTTTTTACTATTGTATTAGGGATCTTTGGACGTTTAGTCCTTAGACCGACGTCTTGGTTATTCTGGTTCCCTCTCTGGGGCCGAAGCTAAAGAACACCATTATCACTTATGTATTTTCAACGGTGGAGTTTCTACACAAGATAGATTAAGATGTGGAGCTTTGCTGTTCCTCGAGTATTAATGCAAAGTACTATTGTTCTTCTATTCAATTCATGCTTATTCCTGTTTTAAGATATCCATTCGCACACAAGAACATGATGAATGTGATAATTATGTGACACTCATCACCATTCTCACTGCTGAACGCGTGATTGACAACCACTTCCGTTCTACATGAAAACAAGCTTGAATGTATATCTCTTGTGTTTCTAATCAACGATTCACATCGACTCCCCTCTGATAACGGGGCATCTAAATTCGAGATTAGAACCTTCGTGGTATAGGCTAGAATTCATTGGCAGCATTCTTGAGATCCAGAAAATCTAAACCTTGTCTGTGGTATTCTAAGTAGGATCTGGGATGGGATGACTGTGACGAGCTTCAAACTCGCGACTGTAGGGCGTGGTGATAGATGCAAAAGGATAGTAAATCCTATTTCTACACGATCGAGAACCAACAGCTGATTAACCATACGATATCTTTGCATGGTAGTTTTCATCCGAGATGAGAAATCCGACAGTTGATTAGCCGTACAGAAACCGTAGAGGACCATTTTCACTGAGAGGACGGGAGGTAGCCATTGACAACGGTGACACCCAACATACAGCTTTCCATAGAAAGGACTATGAAAGATTGGATGAAGGCAATAGGAAAGCGGAGATTCAGAAGGAACAACGCATCTCCATACGCTTATCTGAAATTCCCACCAATGAATTACATAAGTATCTCTATCTTTATTTTATGTTTTATTTATCTTTTAATTATCAAAACTCTATAACCATTTGAATCCGCCTGACTGAGATTTATAAGATGACCATAGCTTGCTTCAAGCCTACAATCTCCGTGGGACCGACCCTTACTCACGTAAGGTTTATTACTTGGACGACCCAGTGCACTTGCTGGTTAGTTGTGTGAAGTTGTTAAAAAGAGTTGAGATTACAATTGTGCGTACCAAGTTGTTGGCGTCATTGAGATCACAATTTCGTGCACCAAGTTTTTGGCGCCGTTGTTGGGGATTGTTCGGGTTTGGACAACTAACGGTTCATCTTGTTGCTCAGATTAGGTAATTTTCTTTTTGTTTCAACCTTTATTTTATTTTCTAAAAATTTTCAAAAACCTTTCAAAAATTTTTCTTCTTTTTCGTTTTTCCAAAAAGATATATTCAAAAAATCCAAAAAAATTAATAAAATCATAAAAACCAAAAATATCTTGTGTTTCTTGTTTGAGTCTAGTGTCAAATTTTAAGTTTGGTGTTAATTGCATATTTTTATTTTTCTAAAAGTTTTTCAAAAACTCATGCATGGTGTTCTTCATGATCTTCAAGTTGTTCTTGGTAAGTCTTCTTGTTTGATCTTTACATTTTATTGTTTTGTGCGTTTTCTTGTTTTTCACATGCATTTTAGAATTATTAGAGTCTAAACATTGAAAATTTATAAGTTTGGTGTCTTGCATACTTTTCCTTTCTTGAAAATTTTTCAAAGATAAGTTCTTGATGTTCATCATGATCTTCAAAGTATTCTTGGTGTTCATCTTGACATCATAGTGTTCTTGCATGCATCATTTGTTTTAATCCAAAATTTTTATGTGTTGAGTCATTTTTGTGTTTTTCTCTTTCCTCATTAAATTCAAAAAAATAAAAAAATATCTTTCCCTTATTTCTCTCATAAATTTTGAAATTTTGGGTTGACTTAGTAAAAAATTTTTAAAATAAGTTGTTTCTTGTTAGTCAAATCAAGATTTCATTTTCAAAAATTTATCTTTTCAAAATCTTTTTCAAAATCAAATCTTTTTCTTTTTTTTTATTTTCGAAAATTCTTTAAAATTAATTTTCAAAAATATTTTTCTTAATTTTATCTTTTATTTTCAAAATTATTACTAACAATTAATGTTTTGATTCAAAAATTTCAAGTTTGTTACTTTCTTGTTAAGAAAGGTTCAATCTCTAAATTCTAGAATCATATCTTTTAGTTTCTTGTTAGTCAAGTCATCAACTTTAAATTTCAAAATCAAATCTTTCTAAATTTCTTTTTCAACTCTTTTTCAAAATAAATTTCAATCATATTTTTTCAATCATATATTTTTAATCATATCGTTTTCAAAGCATATCTTTTTCAAAATCAATTTCAAAATCTTTTCTAACTTCTTATCTTTTCAAGATTGATTTTTAAATCTTTTTCAACTAACTAATTGACTTTTTTGTTTGTTTTACTTTTTCTTATCTTTTTCAAAACCACCTAACTACTTTTCTCTCTCTATTTTACGAAAATCACCTTCCTTTTTTTTTCAAAAATTATTTTTAATTAACTAATTATTTTAACTTTTTATTTTATTCCTTTTCTTAATTTTTGAACTCTAAGAAAATTTTAAAATAAAAAAAAATATTTTCCTTTTCCTTTTAATTATTTTCGAAAACCCTCTCTCTCATCTTCTTCTATTTATTTATTTAATCACTAACACTCTTCTCTTCTTCTTATAATTTGAACCCTCTCTTCCTCTATGTGTTCGAATTCTTCTTCTACTCACATAAAGGAATCTCTATACTGTGACATAGAGGATTCCTCTTTTTTTTTTGTTCTCTTCTTTTTCACATGAGTAGGAGCAGGATAAGAACATTCTTATTGAAGCTGATCCAGAACCTGAAAGAACTTTGAAGAGGAAGCTAAAAGAAGCTAAAACACAACACTTTGAAGAGGACTTTACTGAAATTTTCGAAAAAGAAGTAGAGATGGCCGAACCCAATAACAATGGTGGAGGTGCAAGAAAGATGCTTGGTGATTTTACTGCACCAAATTCGAACTTTCATGGAAGAAGCATCTCAATCCCTACCATTGGAGGAAACAATTATGAGCTAAAGCCTCAATTAGTTTCTCTGATGCAACAGAATTGCAAGTTTCATGGACTTCCATCAGAAGATCCTTTTCAGTTCTTAACTGAATTCTTGCAGATCTGTGATACTGTTAAGACCAATGGAGTTGATTCCGAGGTCTATAAGCTTATGCTTTTCCCTTTTGCTATAAGAGCCAGAGCTAGAACATGGTTGGACTCTCAACCTAGAGATAGCCTGAACTCTTGGGATAAGCTGGTCACGGCTTTTTTAGCCAAGTTCTTTCCTCCTCAAAAGTTGAGCAAGCTTAGAGTAGATGTTCAAACCTTCAGGCTGAAAAAAGGTGAATCCCTCTATGAAGCTTGAGAAAGATACAAGCAACTGACCAAAAAGTGTCCTTCTGACATGCTTTCAGAATGGACCATCTGGATATATTCTATGATGGTCTGTCTGAATTGTCTAAGATGTCATTGGACCATTCTGCAGGTGGATCTATTCACCCGAAGAAAACGTCTACAGAAGCTCAGGAACTCATTGACATGGTTGCAAATAACCAGTTCATGTTCATTTCTGAAAGGAATCCTGTGAGTAATAGGACGCCTCAGAGGAAGGGAGTTCTTGAAATTGATGCTCTGAATGCCATATTGGCTCAGAACAAAATGTTGACTCAACAAGTCAATTTGATTTTTTAGAGTCTGAATGGATTACAAAATGCATCCAATAGTACTAAAGAAGCATCTTCTGAAGAAGAAGCTTATGATCCTAAGAACCCTGCAATGGCAGAGGTGAATTACATGGGTGAAGCCTATGGAAACACCTATAATCCCTCATGGAGAAATCATCCAAATTTCTCATAGAATGATCAATAAAAGCCATAACAAGGCTTTAATAATGGTGGAAGAAATAGGTTTAGCAATAGCAAGCCTTTTCCATCATCCTCTCAGCAACAGATAGAGAATTCTGAGCAGAGCCCCTCTAGCTTAGCAAACATAGTCTCTGATCTATCTAAGGCCACTCTCAATTTTATGAATGAAATAAAGTCCTCTATTAGAAATTTGGAGGCACAAGTGGGCCAGCTGAGTAAAAGAGTAACTGAAACTCCTCCTAGTACTCTCCCAAGCAATACAGAAGAGAATCCAAAAAGAGAGTGCAAGGCCATAACCTTACTTGGTGTGGCCGAACCTAGAGAGGAGGAGGAGGACGTGAATCCCAGTGAGAAAGACCTCATGGGACGTTCTCTGGACAAAAAGGAGTTCCCATTTGAGGAACCTACGGAATCTGAGGCTCATCTAGAGACCATAGGGATTCCATTAAACCTACTTCTACTATTCATGAGCTCTGATGAATATTCTTCCTCTGAGGAGGATGAAGATATTACTGAAGAGCAAGTTACTAAGTACCTTGGAGAAATCATGAAGTTAAATGTCAAGTTATTTGGTAATGAGACTTGGGTCCCCCTTGCTCACCAATGAACTGAATGACTTGGTCAGGCAGACATTACCTCAAAAGAAACAGGATCCTGGTAAATTATTAATTCCCAGTACCATATGCACCATGACCTTTGAGAAGGTTCTGTGTGACCTGGGGTTAGGCATAAACTTAACACCACTCCCTATAATGGAGAAACTGGGAATCTTTGAGGTACAGACTGCCAAATTCTCATTAGAGATGACAGATAAATCCATGAAAAAGGCTTATAGACAGGTAAAGGACGTGCTAGTAAAGGTCAAAGGCCTTTACATCCCTGCTGATTTCATAATCCCAGACACTGGGAAGGATGAGAATGAATCCATCATCCTTGGAAGACCCTTTCTAGCCACAGCAAAAGCTGTGATTGATGTGGACAGAGGAGAGTTGATCCTTCAATTGAATGAGGATTACCTTGTGTTTAAAACTCAAGAATCTCCCTCTGTAACCATGGAGAGGAAGCAAGAAAAGCTTCTCTCAATGCAGAGTCAAACAAAGCCCCCACAGTCAAACTCTAAGTTTGGTGTTGGGCAGCCACAACCAAACTCTAAGTTTGATGTTGAACCCCCACATTCAAACTCTAAGTTTAGTGTTGGGAGGTCCCAACAATGCTCTGAACATCTGTAAAGCTCCATGAGAGCTCACTGTCAAGCTATTGACATTAAAGAAGCGCTTATTGAGAGGTAACCCAATTTTATTTATCTATGTTATTTTCTTTTTTTTAGGTTGATGATCATGTGGAGTCACAAAAACAAATGCAAAAATTAAAGAAAAATAAAAAACAGCATTAAAAATAGCACACCCTGGAGGAGAAACTTACTGGCATTTAAACGCCAGTAAGGGTAGCAGAATGGGCGTTTAACGCCCAGTTTGGCACCATTCTGGGCGTTAAACGCGAGAAAGAAGCACCAGACTAGCGTTAAACGCCAGAAAGAAGCACCAGACTGGTGTTAAACGCCAGAAAGAAGCAACAAACTGGCGTTAAACGCTAGAAACAGGTTACAGCTTGGCGTTTAACGCCAGGAAAGGAATAAAAGCTGGCGTTTAATGCTAGAAACAAGCAGCAGTCTGGCGTTAAACGCCAGAATTGCACAATAAGGGCGTTTTGCACGCCTAAAAGGAGCAGGGATGAGAAATCCTTGACCCCTCAGGATCTGTGGACCCCACAAGATCCCCACCTACCCACCTCTCTCTCTCTCTCCCCCTCACATCTCTATAACTCTCTACACCAAATACCCCTCACCAATCCCATCCATCTCTCTTTCCCAAAAACCCCACCTACCTCCAAATTCAAAATCTTTTCCTCCCAAACCCACCCATTCCATTCGGCCACTCACTCTCCCTCTCTTTCCTTATAAATACCCCTATTCACTCATTCATTTTCACACATCACAAACACTCTCCTACCCCCTTGGTCGAACCTACCTCTCCCTCCATCTCCTCCATTTTCTTCTTCTTTCCCTTCTTTTTTTCTTCTTTTGCTTGGGGATGAGCAAACCTGTTAAGTTTGGTGTGGTAAAAGCATTACTTTTTTATTTTTCCATAACCATTTATGGAACCTAAGGCCAGAGAAACCTCTAGAAAGAGGAAAGAGAAGGTAAAAGCTTCCACCTCCGAGTCATGAGAGATGGAGAGATTCATCTCAAAGGTCATAGAAAAAGGTGATCCCAATACAATTCAGCTGAAATTGTCATAGAGGAAGACATCCTCATTGAAGAGGACAAGCCCATCACTAAAATGAGGATGGGGCAAGCAAGAGAGCCCACTCATGGACCTCAACAAGAGCATGAGGAATTCCCTCATCAAGAAATCCCTGAGTTGCCTCAGGGGATACATTTTTCTCCACACAACTATTGGGAGCAACTAAGGATAGGAGCACGAAAAGCACTAGGGATGAAGCAACAAAGGCAAGGAAGAGACGTTGAGGAGCTAAAGCACTCCATAGGATCTTCAAAGAAGAAGAACTAGCTGCCATCACTAAGGTGGACCCGTTCTTTAACTTCCTTGTTCTTATTTTTCTGTTTTTCGATTTGATGCTTTATGTGTTATCCATGTTTGTGCCTTCATTACATGATCATTAGTTTCTAGTGTCTATGTCTTAAAGCTATGAATAATTCCATGAATCCTTCACCTCTCTTAAATGAAAAAAGTGCTTAATTAAAAAAGAACAAGAAGTACTTAGATTTCAAATTTTATCTTAAAATTAGTTTAATTATTTTGATGTGGTGGCAATACTTTTTGTTTTCTGAATGAATGCTTGAACAGTGCATATTTTTTATAGTGAAGTTTATGAATGTTAAAATTGTTGGCTCTTGAAAGAATGATGAACAAAGAGAAATGTTATAGATGATCTGAAAAATCATGAAATTGATTCTTGAAGCAAGAAAAAGCAGTGAAAAAGAAAAAAAAAAGAAAAATAGCGAAAAAAGAGAAAAAAAAGAAAAAGCAAGCAGAAAAAGCCAATAGCCCTTAAAACCAAAAGGCAAGGGTAAAGAGGATCCAAGGCTTTGAGCATTAATGGATAGGAGGGCCCAAAGGAATAAAATCCTGGCCTAAGTGACAAAATCAAGCTGTCCCTAACCATGTGCTTGTGTCATGAAGGTCCGAGTGAAAAGCTTGAGACTGAGTGGTTAAAGTCGTGATCCAAAGCAAAAAGAGTGTGCTTAAGAACTCTGAACACCTCTAATTGGGGACTTTAGCAAAAGCTGAGTCACAATCTGAAGAGGTTCACCCAGTTATGTGTCTGTGGCATTTATGTATCCGGTGGTAATACTGGAAAACAAAGTGCTTAGTAGCTGTGTTCAAGAATCAACATACTGAACTAGGAAAATCAATAACACTATCTGAAACTCTGAGTTCCAATTGATGCCAATCATTCTGAATTTCAAAGGATAAAGTGAGATGCCAAAACTGTTCAGAAGCAAAAAGCTACTAGCCCCGCTCATCTAATTGGGACTAAGTTTCAACGATATTGTGAGATTCATTGTATATTCTCTTCTTTTTATCCTATTTTGTTTTCATTTGCTTAGGGACAAGCAACAATTTAAGTTTGGTGTTGTGATAAGCAGATAATTGATACGCTTTTTGGCATTGTTTTTAGGTAGTTTTTAGTAGGATCTAGCTACTTTTTAGTATATTTTTATTATTTTTTAAGCAAAATTCACATTTCTGGACTTTACTATGAGTTTGTGTTTTTCTGTGATTTCAGGTATTTTCTGGCTGAAATTGAGGGACTTGAGCAAAAATCAGATTCAGAGGTTGAAGAAGGACTGTAGATGCTGTTGGATTCTGAACTCCCTGCACTCGAAATGGAATTTTGGAGCTACATGAGTCCAAATGGTGCGCTCTTACTTATGTTGGAAAGTAGACATCCAGGGCTTTCCAGCAATATATAATAGTCCATACTTTGCCCGAGTTTAGATGATGCAAACTGGCGTTCAACGCCAGCTTTCTCATCTATTCTGGCGTTAAATGCCAGAAACAAGTTGCAAGCTAGTGTCAAACACCAGAAACAAGTTACAAACTGGCATTTAACTCAAAAGAAGGCCTCTACACATGAAAGCTTCAATGCTCAGCCCAAGCACACTCCAAGTGGGCCCGGAAGTGGATTTCTGCATCATTTACTTGTTTCTGTAACCCTAATAACTAGTTTAGTATAAATAGAACTTTTTACTATTGTATTAGGGATCTTTGGATGTTTTGTCCTTAGGCCGACGTCTTGGTTATTCTGGTTCCCTCTCTGGGTCCGAAGCCAATGAACACCATTATCACTTATGTATTTTCAATGGTAGAGTTTCTACACACCATAGATTAAGGTGTGGAGCTCTGCTGTTTCTCGAGTATTAATGTAAAGTACTATTGTTCTTCTATTCAATTCATGCTTATTCCTGTTCTAAGATATCCATTCGCACACAAGAACATGATGAATTTGATGATTATATGACACTCATCACCATTATCACTGATGAACGCGTGATTGACAACTACTTCCGTTCTACATGAAAACAAGCTTGAATGTATATCTCTTGGGTTTTTAATCAACGATTCACATCGACTCCCCTCTGACAATGGGGTATCTGAATCCGAGATTAGAACCTTCGTGGTATAGGCTAGAATTCATTGGCAGCATTCTTGAGATCCGGAAAATCTAAACCTTGTCTGTGGTATTCTAAGTAGGATCTGGGATGGGATGACTGTGACGAGCTTCAAACTCATGACTGTAGGATGTGGTGACAGACGCAAAAGGATAGTAAATCCTATTCCTACACGATCGAGAACCAACAGCTGATTAGCTATACGATATCTGTGCATGGTAGTTTTCATCTGAGACGAGAAATCCGACAGTTGATTAGCCGTACAAAAACCGTAGAGGACCATTTTCACTGATAGGATGGGAGGTAGCCATTGACAACAGTGACACCCAACATACAGCTTGCCATAGAAAGGAGTATGAAGGATTGGATGAAGGCAATAGGAAAGTGGAGATTCAGAAGGAACAACGCATCTCCATACGCTTATCTAAAATTTCCACCAATGAATTACATAAGTATCTCTATCTTTATTTTATGTTTAATTTATCTTTTAATTATCAAAACTCTATAACCATTTGAATCAGCCTGACTGAGATTTACAAGATGACCATAGCTTGCTTCAAGCTGACAATCTCCGTGGGATCGACCCTTACTCACGTAAGGTTTATTACTTGGACGACCCAGTGCACTTGCTGGTTAGTTGTGCGAAGTTATGAAAAAGCGTTGAGATTACAATTGTGCGTACGAAATTGTTGGCGCCATTGAGATCACAATTTCATGCACCACATCTAAACCTGAAATCACTTAACAAACATATCAAGGCATCGAATGGAAGGAAAGTGAATTAAATTTAGCAATTTAAGGGCCTAAAAAACATGTTTTCACTCTTAAGCACAATTAAAGGAGAATTTACAAAACCATGCTATTTTAGTGAATAAATGTGGGAAAAGTTGATAAAAATCCTCTAAATTCAACACAAGATAAACCCTAAAAATGGGGTTTATCAACCTCTCCACGCTTAAACAATAGCATGTCCTCATGCTAAACCAAGAAAGACAAGAAAAGGGGTATGAACATTTATTCAATGCAAATAACCTAAATGCACCTATCTATATGAATGCAACTAAATGCAAAGTGATTCTACCTACTTGATTAAAAGTAAGTCAATCTCCAAGAACATATATGAGCAAGTAGGGCTAACATAGTATGATGATTCATAAATCCTACCAATTCAAATATCAAAATTGAAGTTCAAATAGACTTGCAAGAAGAAAGCTCATGAAACCCGGGAACAAGGAATTGATCATCGAACCCTCACCGGAAGTGTATCCGCTCTAATCACTCAAGTGTATAGGGTTGATAAACTCAATTCTCCTCTAATCATGCTTTCCGAGATTTGTTTTTCATCTAACAATCAACAATTATTTCATGCATGAATACAAATATCATGAGGACTTATCTTTAGGTTGTAATGGGGTTAGGGTCAAGGTAGGATTGTATATGGTAAAGTGGACTTGAATTATGAATCTTTGATTAACTTAAACTTTCCCACCTAACCTATATAACAACCTATACAATTCTAATACAATACCTAGATACCGATGATTCCCACTTTTTTTTTTCACATTCTGATGCATTCTCTTTAATTCACATTCCGTATGCATTGATATTATTACTTTGTTTTAGGGCATATTTGTCACTTTTTTATTACATTTTTTCTATATATATATATTTTCTATTTTTTCTTTTTATTTTTCTTTTAATATATATATTTTTCTTTATTCTGTATTTATTTTTTTTGCAATAAAGTATATACAAGAGTATTGACGTTAGGATTTTTGCTAATAAAGAATTTTATAAAAATAATCGCGTTGTAGATATAGCTTCTAAACCAACAAAAATCCCTTCGTGCAAACGTTTTGGTTGTCACAAGTAACAAACCCCTTTAAAATTGATAACCGAGTATTTAAACCTCGGGTCGTCTTTTCAAGGAATTGCAGGGAGGTATGTTCTTATTATTGGTTATGCAAAAGTGTGTTTGGGGTTTTGGATTAAGGTAAAAGGTATGTTGAATGACACTTAAAATAAAATAATAATAGCTGTAAAGCAAACCCTTTGGCAAAGTATGAAGATTCGGAAGTCCTATGCTAGTTATCCTTATCAATTGTGATGAGAATTGGAGTTTTCTCCCACTTTGTTAACCTCTAACTATGAAGGTAAGTTAAGTAGATGAATTAATTCGAATCCTTAAGTCCAGTCTTTCCTTGGGAAAAGTTAGAGTTATTGGATCTCGAATCAATTCTTGAAGAATTCCAATTTTCAATCAGCAATGCGTTTGATAACTCAAGAGTCACCAATTAATCAACCAAAGCCAAAAGGGTAGAAAAATCTAAATTATTTATATCATAAATAAGAGAAACAAATCATAAATTTGAAAATACCTCAAATAATATTTATTAAGAAAATCATAACATGAATGTCATTAAGCCAAATTGGCAACATATATAATTAAAAATACGAGAAGTCAAAATAAAGGAATATTAAATCTGGAGCTCAGAAAAATTATAAGTTGAAATAATAATAAATCCTAAATCCTTTAAGAGGAATTCTAATCCTAAATCCTAAGAGAGAGGAGAGAACCTCTCTCTCTAAAAACTACATCTAAACTATGAAAAGTGAATTATGATAGCATGATTATGAATGGATGCATTCCCTCACTTTATAGCCTCTAATCTGTGTGTTCTGGTCTGAAAATTGGGTCAAAAATAGCCCAGAAATCACTCCCAGCGCTTTCTGGTCCGTACAGGTTGCGGAAGAGTGACGCGGAGGCGTCGTCCACGCGTTAGCGTGGGTTGTGTTCCTGCCAAGTCATGCGGCCGCGTGATCCACGCGTTCGCGTTGTCTGGCGTCAGGGCAGCTATGACAAATTATATATCGTTGCGAAGCCTTGGACGTTAGCTTTCCAACGCAACTAGAACCATTTCATTTGGATCTCTGTAGCTCAAGTTATGATCGTTTGAGTGCGAAGAGGTCAGGCTGGACAGCTTAGCAATTTCTTCAACTTCTTGTATTCCTTCCACTTTTGCATGCTTCTTTTCCATCCTCTGAGCCATTCATGCCCTGTAATCCCTGAAATCACTTAACACACATATCACGGCATCTAATGGTAATAAAAGAGGACTAATATTAACAAATATAAGACCAAAGAAGCATGTTTTCAATCATAGCACAAAATCCGGAAGGAAAACGTAAACTCATGCAAATAGTATGAATATTGGGTAAAGAGTTGATAAAAACTACTCAATTGAGCATAAGATAAACCATAAAATAGTGGTTTATCAACCTCCCCACACTTAAACAATAGCATGTCCTCATGCTAAGCTCAAGAGAAACTATAAAGAGATGAAGAGGAATGATAGAATGTATGAGATGCAACCTATGAATGCAACTAAATGCAAAATGTTTCTACCTACTTGGTTAAAAATAAATAAGTTCTCCAAGACAAACATAAATCAGATTTCACTAATTCAAATCATACAGTAAAAACAAGTAAGCTTGTAAGAAGATAGCTCATGAAAGCATGGAACATAGAATCAAGCATTGGACCCTCACTGGTAGTATATATGCGCTCAAATCTCTCAAGTGTCTAGGGTCAATCTCTCTACTCTTCTCTAATCATGCTTTCTAAACTTTTGTTCCTCATCTAATCAATCAACAAATATTTAGCATACCAATGCAAACATCATGAGGTCTTTTCAGGGTTGTAATGGGGGTGAGGTAAAGGTAAGGGTATATATAAGGCTAAGTGAGCTAATTAAGTGAATCCTTGATTACTCTAAGATCTCACCTAACTTACATACTTTGTAAAGCAAAGCTTCTTTACCTATTCTCCCATATTTTTCCCACTTTTGATGTTATATGCTCATGTATTAGTTTTAATTTTGTCCCATGTGCATTGCTTTATTTTGCATTTGGGAAATTCTTTTGTATCCCCTTTATTCAAATACTGAATTAATTTTTTTTTAATGCACATGGTAATTCAATTATTTTGATTTCACATGAGCATGCTTCCCAAAATTTTTATTTTGAATTATTTCATTCTTTTCAGCTTCTTACCCTTTGTTTTTATCATCCATGTTCCCAATAGGTTTCCCACACTTAAACAATTACATAATTTCTATCTTAAGCTAACCAAGGATTCAACTTGGGATTTTAAATTTGTTTTTTTGCTTAAGGCTAGTGTTGTGGTTTATAGAATAAGAGGGAATTAAAGGCTCAAGGGCTAACAAGGGTGATGTAAAAGGTAGGCTAATTTTGGGATAAGTGAGCTAGAATCAAACAATGGCCTCAATCATATGCAAGCATGTAAATATATTAAATATTGGACATATAGAATGGAACAAAGCAAAGATTACAATTATAGAGAAAAAAACACACAAGAATAAAAATTTATGGTTAAATAATGTAACCATATAAATAAGCTCAAAATCTCACAGGTTGTGTGTTCTTTGGCTCAAAAACCATATTCCAAATACAACTTCAAAACAAGTTTAACACAAATTTTTCAATTTAAATTAGTGAAATACTATAAAAATTTCTTGAAACAGAAAATATTTCTTCAACCAAGTGGTAAAATATGCACAAAATCAAATAAATATGCAAATGCAACAACTAGCTACAAAGAAAATTTAAACATTAGTGTTGAGACAAGAAAGTACTAACCCATGGAGATCGGTGTCGACCTCTCCACACTTAAAGATTGCACCGTTCTCGGTGCATGCTAAGATGTACAAGTAGATGGGCTGCTCCAACTGATGCCTTTCTCCAAAGATTGTGTAGGTGGACTTGTTTATCTTCCCATTAAGAAGCTTTTCCTCTCCCTTCGTGGTGGCCATCCTGAAAGAAGAGGGAAAAGAAGAAAAATAACCCAAAAATAAAGATAGAAAATAAATAAAACATGGGTGTTAATGCCAGATAATAAGGGTCTCAATTACATGGTAGCTACAACATACAAGTGAGAAAACAGTTGAAGTACATGGCAAAGCAAGAGTGCAAAAATTTGCAACAATTGGAAAGAGAGTGCAAGATGATATAAATTCATGTCAATGCAAAATTAATACAAATATCATAAAAGAATAGCATTGACTTAAACAATATTACCCAACAGTGTAAAACAAGTCACTGAGTACCAAAATAATACCAAAAAAGACACAATAGTTGAATATGAACAAGTAACACCAATGGAAAAATTAATAAATTTAGAAAAGAAAATCAAAAGATGCACAAAATTAAAATGCAATGGAAGAAAGTATGCAAATAAATAAAATATAATGGAGGTGAAAAAGATGAGAAGAAGAAAGTAAGAAAAGGAAGAAGAAGGAAGAAAAGAAATAAGAAAGGAAGAAAAGAATTAGGTATAGGGAAGAGAAGATAAGATATTTGGCTGTGTTGAAAAAGTTGTGCGGCGCAAGCGACGCGGACGCGTGGGGGACGCGGTCGCGCGACTAGCGCATAAATTAATCGACGCGGTCGCGTCGGTCACGCGGACGCGTGACTCAGGTTATGCTACTGGCGCGAGGGCAGCCTCGCGCTCACGCAACTCTCTGTTCGAATTTTTATTTTTGCCAAATTTGGGGTGACACAATCGCGTGGGGCATGCGATTGCGTGAGTGGGCTTGAGAAGGGAATGACGCGAACGCGTCGGCGACGCGGTCGGGTGATAGAGATTGTGCGTCCAGCACCAATCCAGCACCACTCTCGCACAATAATTCGTTGTGCACCCTTTGTACGTCGAAAATCAGGGCACGCGGCCGCGTGGATCACACGGTCACGTGGGAGGCCATTATTCCCATGTGACGCGGACGCATCAGCGACGCGGTCGCGTGGGACGATTTGTGCCACTGGCACGCCTCCAGCCATGCTCTCGCGTGACTCTTTGTTCGATTTCTCTTCTTCACAATGCACATGCGATGCGGACGCGTCAGCGACGCTGCCGCATCGCGTGCGTGCCTCTTTTTTTTTTAATAATGTAGTATGCAGAATGCAATGCTAATATGAATGTTATGCAAAATTCCAGGTTCAATATAATAAAATAAAATAAAACTCGAAAACAAATAAAACTAAATAAAAATGAGAAAGGAATGATCATACCATGGTGGGTTGTCTCCTACCTAGCACTTTTAGTTAGAGTCCTTAAGTTGGACATTTGGTGAGCTCCCTGTTATGGTGGCTTATGCATGTATTCATACAGGAATCTCCACCAATGTTTGTGATTCCAGTAACCTCCGGGATCCCAAACTAGGCGCAGAAAGCCTTCAAGTAAGTTAAAGCAAGTAACAAGGCCCCAAGAGTGTTGATTGCCAGAATGAATTCCGGGGTCCCAAACCTTGCTTTCGCACCCGTCTTCTTGTTAAGCAATATTGTTCCATCCGGGTGGCAAGCAGTCTGAATTCTCACTGAAGTAGCCAAATAACTTGCTAGACCCATTCAGTTGAGCTCCACACCAACCTTTGCGTTTAAACTAAAAGCTTCCAACCATAATGAACCTTGCAGGACAATTCTTACCACTGACCATCTTCCTCTTACTCTTAATGCCAAAAAGAGCTCTAAGCTGACCATCCGTCTCTAGTAGCCCATATTCAAGTGGGAAAGTAAAGGATAAGGATAGGAATTTTACCCACTTGAATGTTGTGTTGGACGGTAATGGTCTTGGGAGAGATATTTCTAATGAATTTGCAAGCTCCACTCCCTTGTGCTCTTTTCTGACAACTTCCACCTCTTTGTAAGCTTCTTCAATTTCAACCTCTTCCTCTTTGTGGCTTTCTTCCAATTCAACCTCCTCTTCATTGCTTTCCAAAGGCATGGGAGGTTGTGCTTCTTCTTCTTGAATCTCCATCACTTGATCAACCTCTTCCAAGTCTTCAACTGTGATATGCCTTGGAGGTTATACACCCTCCTCAACATCAAATGCAACTGTCTTGGAAGGAGGCTCTATGTCTTGACTTTCCCATGGAGGTTCAACATCTCCTAAGTCTGCAACCACTTCCAGGTTCAATATAATAATATAAAATAAAACTCGAAAACAAATAAAACTAAATAAAAATGAAAAAGGAATGATCATTGGTGGACGAAATTGTTATCACTGTTCTTTTCCAACTCGAAACAATCCCCGGTAATGGCTCCAAAAACTTGGTGCACAATACCATGGGTTAAAATCAACTTCACAGTCTGTTTCACAACTCCGTTCAACTAACCAGCAAGTGCACTGGGTCGTCCAAGTAATACCTTACGTGAGTAAGGGTCGAATCCACAGAGATTGTTGGTATGAAGCAAGCTATGGTCACCTTGCAAATCTCAGTTAGGCGGATTAAAGAGTAATTGTGATTATCATTAAATAAAAAGGAATAATAAAAGGGATAGAATACTTATGCAGATTCATTGGTAGGAATTTCAGATAAGCGGAATGGAGATGCTGTAGTGCTCTCGGACGCCTGCTCTCCCACTGCTTCTACTCAGTCCTTCTTACTCCTTTCCATGGCAAGCTTTGTATAGGGGTTCACCATCAGCTGTGGCTACTTTCATCCTCACGGGGAAATATCCTGTGCGGCTGTCACTCGCACAGCTAACCAGTCTGGAGGCATCACCCATGGTTGATAGCTACATCCCATCCTCGCAGTGAAAGCTAATGCTCACGCACTCTGTCACAGTACGGCCAATCACCGGTTGGTTCCCTCCCCTACTGGAATAGAATCCATTGATTCTTTTCCGTTGTCACTACGCCCAGCAGGTTACAGGTTTGAAGCACGTCACAGTCATTCATTACCAGAATCCTACTCGGACACCACAGACAAGGTAGACTTTCCGGATTCCCAGGATCCTACTCGGAACACCACAGACAAGGTTGGACTTTCCGGATCCTCATAAATGCCGCCATCCATCTAGCTTATACCACGAAGATTCTGTTGGGGAATCTAAGAGATATACATTCAAGCTTTGTTGCATGTAGAACGGAAGTGGTTGTCAATCACGCGCGTTCATAAGTGAGAATGATAATGAGGGTTATCTAACTCATCACATTCATCATATTCTTGAGTACGAATGAATATCTTGGAATAAGAATAAGAGAGATTTGAATAAAAGAAGATAGAATTTCATTAATACTTGAGGTACAGTAGAGCTCCACACCCTTAATCTATGGTGTGCAGAAACTCCACCGTTGAAAATACATAAGCATAAGGTTCAGGCATGGCCGAATGGCCAGCCCCCTAAACCGTGATCAATGATCTCCTAAGATGAAGAATAAAACAAAACTGAGACCAAAGATGTCTAATACATTGATAAATCATCCTATTTATAATAAACTAGCTCCTAGGGTTTACATGAGTAAGTAATTGATGCATAAATCCACTTCCGGGGCCCACTTGGTGTATGCTTGGGCTGAGCTTGATCAATACACGAGCTAAGGCTTCTCTTGGAGTTGAACTCCGAGTTATGACGTGTTTTGGGCGTTCGACTCCGGATCATGACGTTTTTCTGGCGTTTAACTCCAGAAAGCAGCATGTACTTGGCGTTTAACGCCAAGTTACGTCGTCATTCTTCGAATAAAGCATGGACTATTATATATTGCTGGAAAGCCCTGGATGTCTACTTTCCAACGCCGTTGAGAGCGCGCCATTTAGAGTTCTGTAGCTCCAGAAAATCCATTTCGAGTGCAGGGAGATCAGAATCCAACAGCATCAGCAGTCCTTTTGTCAGCCTTTTTTCAGAGTTTTGCTCAAGTCCCTCAATTTCAGTCAGAATTTACCTGAAATCACAGAAAAACACACAAACTCATAGTAAAGTCCAGAAATGTGAATTTAACATAAAAACTAATGAAAACATCCCTAAAAGTAGCTTAAACTCATTAAAAACTATGTAAAAACTATGCCAAAAAGCGTATAAATTATCCGCTCATCACAACACCAAACTTAAATTGTTGCTTGTCCCCAAGCAACTGAAAATCAAATAGGATAAAAAGAAGAGAATATACTATAAAGTCCAAAATATCAATGAATATTAATTTAATTACATGAGCGGGACTTGTAGCTTTTTGCTTCTGAATAGTTTTGGCATCTCACTTTTTCCTTTGTAGTTTAGAGGGATTGGCGTCTCTGGGGGAACTTAGAATTTGGGATAGTGTTATTGACTTTCTTAGTTAAGCATGTTGATTCTTGAACACAGCTACTTATGAGTCTTGGCCGTGGCCCTAAGCACTTTGTCTTCCAGTATTACCACCGGATACATAAATGCCACAGACACATAACCGGGTGAACCTTTTCAGATTGTGACTCAGCTTTGCTAGAGTCCCCAGTTAGTGGTGTCCAGAGCTCTTAAGCACACTCTTTTGCTTTGGATCACGACTTTAACCATTCAGTCTCAAGCTTTTCACTTGGACCTTCATGACACAAGCACATGGTTAGGGACAGCTTGATTTAGCCGCTTAGGCCTGGATTTTTATTTCCTTGGGCCCTCCTATCCATTGATGCTCAAAGCCTTGGATCCTCTTTACCCTTGCCTTTTGGTTTTAAGGGCTATTGGCTTTTTCTACTGCTCCTTCTTTTTCTATATACTCTTTTTAGCCACTTTTTTTTTTCACTGCTTTTTCTTGCTTCAAGAATCAAATTCATGATTTTTCAGATCATCAATAACATTTCTCTTTGTTCATCATTCTTTCAAGAACCAACAATTTTAACATTCATAAATAACAAGATCAAAAGACATATGCACTGTTCAAGCATTCATTCAGAAAGCAAGAAGTATTGTCACCACATCAATATAATTAAACTAAATTCTAAGATAAATTCGAAATTCATGTACTTCTTGTTCTTTTGAATTAAAACATTTTTCTTTTAAGAGAGGTGAAGGATTCATGGAATTATTCATAATCTTTAAGGCATAGTTACTACATACTAATGATCATGAAGTAGAGACACAAAATATAGATAAACATGAAGGATAAAAACCGAAAAAACAGAGAAAATAAGAACAAGGAATGAGTCCACCTGAGTGAGGGTGGCGCCTTCTTAAAGATCCAATGGTGCTTTTTGAGCTCCTTTATGTCTTTTCCTTGCTTCTGTTGCATGATCCCTAGTGATTTTGGTGTTTTTATCCTTATTTGCTCCCAATAGTTGTGTGGAGGATAATTTATCCCCTGAGGTATCTCAGGGATCTCTTGATTTGCAGTCAAATATTCTACCACTGAGCTATAAACCCTTTAGATAAGTCTTTCCATCTCCCATGACTCGGAGGTGGAAGCTTTTTGTCTTTCCTTTTTCTCTTTTTTTCTTCTTCTTTTTTTTTTTTGAGGTTTCTCTGAATTGTTGATTTTTAGTTTCTCTTGACTTCCTCTTCAGAGTCCTTTCAGGTTCATGATCTGCTTCAATAAGAATGTTCTTGTCCTTGCTCCTGCTCATATAGGGAAGAAGAGAACAAGAAAAGAAAGAGGAATCCTCTATGTCACAGTAAAGAGGTTCCTTATTGTTAGTAGAAGAAGAAAGGAATAAAAGTGGAGAATCCAATCACAATGGTGAGGATAGAGGCAGTGATTGGAGATGAAGAGAAGTGAAGAGAAGTGTTAGTAAATAAATAAAATAAATAGAAAGAGATGAGGGGGAGAGAAATTCGAAAATAATTTTGAAAAATGGGTTAGTAATTTTCGAAAATTAAAACTAAAATTTGAAACAATTAATTAATTAAAAAGAATTTTTGAAAAAGAGGGAGGTATTTTCGAAAATTAGAGAGGGAAAAGTAGTTAGGTGGTTTTGAAAAAGATAAGAAACAAACAAAAAGTTAATTAGTTAGTTGAAAAAAGATATTAAAATCAATTTTGAAAAGATAAGAAGTTAGAAAAGATATTTTAAAATTTTTTTGAAAAAGATAAAATTTTGAAAAAAAAATATGATATAAAAGATATGATTTAAAAAGATATGGTTTTGAAAAGATAAGATTGAAATTAGTTTTGAAAAAGATTTGAATTTTGAAATCACAATTAATGACTTGACTCACAAGAAATCACAAGATATGATTCTAGAACTTAAAATTTGAATCTTTCTTAACAAGAAAGTAACAAACTTGAAATTTTTGAATCAAAACATTAATTTTTGATGCAATTTTCGAAAATATGATGTAAAGATAAGAAAAAGATTTTGAAAATATTTTGAAAAAGATTTTTGAAATTTTCGAAAATGATGAAAAAATGGAAAAGATATGATTTTTGAAAAAGATTTTAAAAAGATAAGATTTAAAAAGATAAGATATTTTTTTGATTTTTGAATTTTTTTTTTGATGAGAGAGAAAAACACTAAAAATACTCAATGCATGAAAATTTTGGATCAAAACACATGATGCATGCAAGAACACTATGAATGTCAAGATGAACACCAAGAACACTTTGAAGATCATGATGAACATCAAGAACATATTTTTGAAAAATTTTCAAGAAAAGAAAACATGCAAGACACCAAACTTAGAAATTTTTCATGTTTGGACTCTATGAATGCAAGAATGCATATGAAAAACACCATACAACACAAAACAAGAAAATATGAAGATCAAACAAGAAAGTTCATCAAGAACAACTTGAAGATCATGATGAACACTATGAATGCATGAATTTTTCGAAAATTTTATGCAAGAAAAAGATGAACATGCAATTGACACCAAACTTATGACTTGACACAAGACTCAAACAAGAAATACAAAATATTTTTTTATTTTTATGATTTTCTAATTTTTTTGTATTTTATTTTTATATTTTTACGAAAACATATAGGAAAAATAAAATAAGAAATTCTAAATTTTTAATATGAATTCCAGGAATCATGCAATGTTAGTCTAAAGCTTCAGTCCAGGAATTAGACATGGCTTACTAGCCAGCCAAGCTTTTGTAAAAGCTCCGGTCCAAAACACTAGACATGGCCAATGGCCAGCCAAGCTTTAGCATACAACTAATAATCAAATTAGCTTGCCTCTATGAAGATGGTTTTGAAGCCTCAGTCCAAAAGAATTTAGACATGGCTTTACAGCCAGCCAGGCTTCAACATGCTTCATGAAACTCTAGAATGCATATTAAAAAAATTTTTGAATAATTTTCGAAAATAGGGAGGAGATTTCGAAAAGATTTTCGAAAAAATTTTTTTTAATAAAATAAAAATTACCTAATCTGAGCAACAAGTTGAACCGTCAGTTGTCCATACTCGAACAATCCCCGGCAACGGCGCCAAAAACTTGGTGGACGAAATTGTTATCACTGTTCTTTTCCAACTCGAAACAATCCCCGGTAATGGCTCCAAAAACTTGGTGCACAATACCATGGGTTAAAATCAACTTCACAGTCTGTTTCACAACTCCGTTCAACTAACCAGCAAGTGCACTGGGTCGTCCAAGTAATACCTTACGTGAGTAAGGGTCGAATCCACAGAGATTGTTGGTATGAAGCAAGCTATGGTCACCTTGCAAATCTCAGTTAGGCGGATTAAAGAGTAATTGTGATTATCATTAAATAAAAAGGAATAATAAAAGGGATAGAATACTTATGCAGATTCATTGGTAGGAATTTCAGATAAGCGGAATGGAGATGCTGTAGTGCTCTCGGACGCCTGCTCTCCCACTGCTTCTACTCAGTCCTTCTTACTCCTTTCCATGGCAAGCTTTGTATAGGGGTTCACCATCAGCTGTGGCTACTTTCATCCTCACGGGGAAATATCCTGTGCGGCTGTCACTCGCACAGCTAACCAGTCTGGAGGCATCACCCATGGTTGATAGCTACATCCCATCCTCGCAGTGAAAGCTAATGCTCACGCACTCTGTCACAGTACGGCCAATCACCGGTTGGTTCCCTCCCCTACTGGAATAGAATCCATTGATTCTTTTGCGTTGTCACTACGCCCAGCAGGTTACAGGTTTGAAGCACGTCACAGTCATTCATTACCGGAATCCTACTCGGACACCACAGACAAGGTAGACTTTCCGGATTCCCAGGATCCTACTCGGAACACCACAGACAAGGTTGGACTTTCCGGATCCTCATAAATGCCGCCATCCATCTAGCTTATACCACGAAGATTCTGTTGGGGAATCTAAGAGATATACATTCAAGCTTTGTTGCATGTAGAACGGAAGTGGTTGTCAATCACGCGCGTTCATAAGTGAGAATGATAATGAGGGTTATCTAACTCATCACATTCATCATATTCTTGAGTACGAATGAATATCTTGGAATAAGAATAAGATAGATTTGAATAAAAGAAGATAGAATTTCATTAATACTTGAGGTACAGCAGAGCTCCACACCCTTAATCTATGGTGTGCAGAAACTCCACCGTTGAAAATACATAAGCATAAGGTTCAGGCATGGCCGAATGGCCAGCCCCCTAAACCGTGATCAATGATCTCCTAAGATGAAGAATAAAACAAAACTGAGACCAAAGATGTCTAATACATTGATAAATCATCCTATTTATAATAAACTAGCTCCTAGGGTTTACATGAGTAAGTAATTGATGCATAAATCCACTTCCGGGGCCCACTTGGTGTATGCTTGGGCTGAGCTTGATCAATACACGAGCTAAGGCTTCTCTTGGAGTTGAACTCCGAGTTATGACGTGTTTTGGGCGATCGACTCCGGATCATGACGTTTTTCTGGCGTTTAACTCCAGAAAGCAGCATGTACTTGGCGTTTAACGCCAAGTTACGTCGTCATTCTTCGAATAAAGCATGGACTATTATATATTGCTGGAAAGCCCTGGATGTCTACTTTCCAACGCCGTTGAGAGCGCGCCATTTAGAGTTCTGTAGCTCCAGAAAATCCATTTCGAGTGCAGGGAGATCAGAATCCAACAGCATCAGCAGTCCTTTTGTCAGCCTTTTTTCAGAGTTTTGCTCAAGTCCCTCAATTTCAGTCAGAATTTACCTGAAATCACAGAAAAACACACAAACTCATAGTAAAGTCCAGAAATGTGAATTTAACATAAAAACTAATGAAAACATCCCTAAAAGTAGCTTAAACTCATTAAAAATGATGTAAAAACTATGCCAAAAAGCGTATAAATTATCCGCTCATCAATCATACCATGGTGGGTTGTCTCCCACCTAGCACTTTTAGTTAGAGTTCTTAAGTTGGACATTTGGTGAGCTCCCTGTTATGGTGGCTTATGCTTGTATTCATACAGGAATCTCCACCAATGTTTGTGATTCCAGTAACCTCCGGGATCCCAAACTAGGCGCAGAAAGCCTTCAAGTAAGTTAAAGCAAGTAACAAGGCCCCAAGAGTGTTGATTGCCAGAATGAATTCCGGGGTCCCAAACCTTGCTTTTGCACCCGTCTTCTTGTTGAGCAATATTGTTCCATCCGAGTGGCAAGCAGTCTGAATTCTCACTGAAGCAGCCAAATAACTTGCTAGACCTATTCAGTTGAGCTCCACACCAACCTTTGCGTTTAAACTGAAAGCTTCCAACCATAATGAACCTTGCAGGACAATTCTTACCACTGACCATCTTCCTCTTACTCTTAATGCCAAAAAGAGCTCTAAGCTGACCATCCGTCTCTAGTAGCCCATATTCAAGTGGGAAAGTAAAGGATAAGGATAGGAATTTTACCTACTTGAATGTTGTGTTGGACGGTAATGGTCTTGGGAGAGATATTTCTAATGAATTTGCAAGCTCCACTCCCTTGTGCTCTTTTCTGACAACTTCCACCTCTTTGTAAGCTTCTTCAATTTCAACCTCTTCCTCTTTGTGGCTTTCTTCCAATTCAACCTCCTCTTCATTGCTTTCCAAGGGCATGGGAGGTTGTGCTTCTTCTTCTTGAATCTCCATCACTTGATCAACCTCTTCCAAGTCTTCAATTGTGATATGCCTTGGAGGTTATACACCCTCCTCAACATCAAATGCAACTGTCTTGGAAGAAGGCTCTATGTCTTGACTTTCCCATGGAGGTTCAGCATCTCCTAAGTCTGCATCCACTTCTTCTTCTTTGATAATTACAGCTTCCTCCACTTGTTCCAGTACAAAGTCATGTTCCATACTGTCCTCTGGAGTTTCTAGTATCTCCTTCATGCTACGTTCTTCATAAGATTGCCCACATGAAGCCATGGGGGTTCCTTAAGTGTCCGAATGTCGGGAAGCGAATTGATTTATCGCTTGATCCAGTTGGCGAATGGTTGCTTAAAGTTTTGCACATGTTTCCGTGAGATGATCCGTTGATTCTTGTCGCGCTCGGCTATCATAAGTAGGATCATAGTGCTCTTGGATTGATCGATATGGAGATGGCAAATATTGAGGTGGTGGTTCTTGGGAGTAATTGGGTTGGAATTGGGGTGGTTCTATATATGGTTCATATGGCTCATAAGGTGGTTGGTATGGTGGTTGAGGGTTAGGGTTATATGGAGGTGAATGGAAGAAAGGGGCTTGTGAGTATGGTGGTCCAAAGTCATGTTGAGGAGAGGGTTCATAGGCATATGGTGGTGGTTATTGATAATCAAAAGATTGCTCACCATAGCCATTGCCTTGATATGCATCACAGAATGGTTGTTGATAGTCCATTTGAGGTGGTTGTTGCCATGAGGGTTGATCGAATCCTTGTGGCTCCTCCCATCTTTGATTGTTCCAACCATGGTGCATGTTGTCATTATAATCTCCTCTTCCCGCAACATAATTATAACCAGACTCATAGCCAAAGGGGTGAGAGTTCATAGTAGTGAGAGATAATAAAAACAAAAACTAACAAAAAAGGAAATTTTTTTTTTGAAAAATATTTACAATAACCAATAATAAGGCACACGTTTGCAATTCCCTGGCAACGGTGCCATTTTGACGTTAGGATTTTTTCTAGTAAAGAATTTTATAAAAATAATCGCGTTGTAGATATAGCTTCTAAACCAACAAAAATCCCTTCGTGCAAACGTTTTGGTTGTCACAAGTAACAAACCTCTTTAAAATTGATAACCGAGTATTTAAACCTCGGGTCGTTTGCTCAAGGAATTGCAGGGAGGTATGTTCTTATTATTGGTTATTGATGAGCGGATAATTTATACGCTTTTTGGCATTGTTTTTAGGTAATTTTTAGTAAGTTCAAGCTACTTTTAGGGATGTTTTCATTAGTTTTTATGTTAAATTCACAATTCTGGACTTTACTATGAGTTTGTGTGTTTTTCTGTGATTTCAGGTAAATTCTGGCTGAAATTGAGGGACTTGAGCAAAACTCTGAAAAAGGCTGACAAAAGGACTGCTGATGCTGTTAGATTCTGACCTCCCTGCACTTGAAATGGATTTTCTGGAGCTACCGAACTCCAAATTGCGCACTCTGAACGGCGTTGGAAAGTACACATCCAGAGCTTTCCAGCAATATATAATAGTCCATACTTTATTCAGGAATTGACAACGTAAAGTGGCGCTCAACGCCAAGTACATGTTGCTGTCTGGAGTAAAACGCCAGAAACACGTCACGACCCGGAGTTGAACGCCAGAAACACGCTATAACTCGGCGTTCAACTCCAATAAAAGCCTCAGCTCATGGATAGATCAATCTCAGCCCAAGCATACACCAAGTGGGCCCCGGAAGTGGATTTATGCATCAATTACTTACTCATATAAACCCTAGTAGCTAGTTTAGTATAAATAGAACATTTTACTATTGTATTCAGGGTCTTTGACCACGTTACATCTTTGGTCTCAGTTTTGTTTTATTCTTCATCTTAGGAGGCCATTGATCACGTTTTGGGGGGCTGGCCATTCAGCCATGCCTGAACCCTTCATGTATGTATTTTCAACGGTGGAGCTTCTACACACCATAGATTAAGGGTGTGGAGCTCTGCTGTACCTCAAGTTTCAATACAGTTACTATTATTTTCTATTCAATTCTCTTTTATTCCTATTCTAAGATATTCGTTGTACTTCAACTTGATGAATGTGATGATCCGTGACACTCATCATTATTCTCACCTATGAACGCGCGTGACTGACAACCATTTCCGTTCTACCTTAGGCCGGGCGCATATCTCTTAGATTCCCCAACAGAATCTTCGTGGTATAAGCTAGATAGATGGAAGAATTCATGGGAATCCGGAAAGTCTAACCTTGTCTGTGGTAGTCTGAGTAGGATTCCGGGAATCCGGAAAGTCTAACCTTGTCTGTGGTATTCCGAGTAGGATTCTGGGATTGAATGACTGTGACGAGCTTCAAACTCCTGAAGGCTGGGCGTTAGTGACAGATGCAAAAGAATCAAGGGATTCTATTCCAACCTGATTGAGAACCGACAGATGATTAGCCGTGCTGTGACAGAGCATAGGACCATTTTCACTGAGAGGATGGGATGTAGCCATTGACAACGGTGATGCCCTACATACAGCTTGTCATGGAAAGGAGTAAGAAGAAATTGGATGAATATAATAAGAAAGTAGAGATTCAAGAGGAGCACAGCATCTCCATACGCCTATCTGAAATTCCCACTATTGATTCACATAAGTATTTCTATCTTATTTTATTTTTTGTTTATTATTATCAATTTTCGAACTTATCATAAATCAACTTAATCTACCTAACTGAGATTTACAAGGTGACCATAGCTTGCTTCATACCAATAATCTCCGTGGGATCGACCCTTACTCACGTAAGGTTTTACTTGGACGACCCAGTGCACTTGCTGGTTAGTTGAACGGAGTTGTGATCACACGTGCCATTACCAGGGATTATTAAGATCCCAATTCATCATACCATGATCTCTTTGGGGTATTCTTGATAGAGCCAATATTTAAATTTCATACAAGTACAAAGAGACCAACTTTGAGGATCACAATTTCGTCCACCAAGTTTTTGGCGCCGTTGCCGGGGATTGTTCGAGTATGGACAACTGACGATTCATCTTGTTACTCAGATTAGGTAATTTTCTTTTCAAAAAGTTTTCGAAAAAAAAATTTCTTTTCATTTTTCTAAAAAAATTTATTTTCGAAAAAAAATTAATAAAAATACAAAAAAATGATAAAATCATAAAAACCAAAAATATTTTGTGTTCCTTGTTTGAGTGTTGAGTCAATTTTTAAGTTTGGTGTCAATTGCATGTTTTTTAAAAAAAAAATTTTCTTGCGTTTTTCGAAAATTCCATGCATTCATAGTGTTCTTCATGATCTTCAAGTTGTTCTTGACAAGTCTTTTTGTTTGATCTTGATGTTTTCTTGTTTTGTGTATTTTCTTGTTTTTCATATGCATTTTTTGTTTGTTAGAGTCCATGCATTAAAGATTTCTAAGTTTGGTGTCTTGCATGTTTTCTTTGCATCAAAAATTTTTCAAAATTATGTTCTTGGTGTTCATCATGATCTTCAAAGTGTTCTTGGTGTTCATCTTGACATTCATAGTGTTCTTGCATGCATCTTGTGTTTTGATCCAAAATTTTCATGTTTTGGGTCATTTTTGTGTTTTTCTCTCTCATCATTAAAAATAAAAAAAAAATTAAAAAAATATCTTTTCCTTATTTTTCTCATAATTTTCGAAAATTTGAGTTGACTTAGTCAAAAATTTTTTAAAATTAGTTATTTCTTACAAGTCAAGTCAAATTTTCAAAATTTAAAAATCTTATCTTTTCAAAATCTTTTTCAAAAATCATATCTTTTCCAATTTTTCCTCTTTTTCGAAAATTTCAAAAATCTTTTTCAAAATATTTTCAAAATCTTTTTCTTATCTTTTTATCAAGTTTTCGAAAACTCACTAACAATTAATGTGATTGATTCAAAAATTTGAAGTTTGGTACTTTCTTGTTAAGAAAGGTTCAATCTTTAAGTTCTAGAATCCTATCTTGTAGTTTCTTGTTAGTGAAGTAAGTAATTTTAAATTTAAAAATTAAATCTTTTTATCTTTTATCATATCTCTTTCAAAATTTTATCTTTTTCAAAATTTGATTTCAAAATATCTTATCTAACTTCTTATCTTCTAATCTTTTCAAATTTTATTTTAATATCTTTTTCAACTAACTATTTGACTTTTTGTTTGTTTCTTATCTTTTTCAAAACCACCTAACTACTTTTCCCTCTTCAATTTTCGAAAATACCTCTCTCTTTTTCAAAAATTCTTTTTAATTGTTTTAAATTTAAATTTTAATCATATCTTGTCTTTAATTTTCAAAATTACTAACTCCTTTTCAAAAATTAATTTTCGAATTCTCCCTCTCTTTTCTTATTCTATTTAATTATTTATATACTAACACTTCTCTCCACCTCTCAACATCTAAAAATCCGAACCCATTCTTCTTCACTCTTCTCCCCTTTCTTCTACTAACATAAAGGAATCTCTATACTGTGACATAGAGGATTCCTCTTCTTTTCTTGTTTTCTTCTCTTTCATATGAGCAAGAACAAGGAAAAAGGCACTCTTGTTGAAATTGATCCTGAACCTGAAAGGACTCTGAAGAGGAAACTAAGAGAAGCTAAATTACAACGATCTAAAGGTAACCTTTCAGAAATATTCGAACAGGAGAAGGAGATGGCAGCCGAACCCAACAATAATAATGCAAGGAGAATGCTTGGTGACTTCACAAAACCAACGTCCAAATTTGATGGAAGAAGCATCTCCATTCCTACCATTGGAGCCAACAATTTTGAGCTTAAACCTCAACTAGTTGCTTTAATGCAACAGAACTGCAAGTTTTATGGACTTCCATCTGAAGATCCTTACCAGTTTTTAACTGAGTTCTTGCAGATTTGTGAGACTGTAAAGATGAATGGAGTAGATCCTGAAGTCTACAGGCTCATGCTTTTCCCTTTTGCTGTAAGAGACAAAGCTAGAATATGGTTGGATTCACAACATAAGGATAGCCTGGACTCCTGGGATAAGCTGGTCACGGCCTTCTTGGATAAATTCTTTCCTCCTCAAAAGCTGAGCAAGCTTAGAGTGGATGTTCAGACCTTCAAACAAAAAGATGGTGAATCCCTCTATGAAGCTTGGGAAAGATACAAGCAGTTGACCAAAAGGTGTCCATCTGTCATGTTTTCAGAATGGACCATATTGGATATATTCTATTATGGTCTATCTGAATTTTCGAAAATGTCACTGGACCATTCTGCGGGTGGATCCATTCACCTAAAGAAAACACCTGCAGAAGCTCAAGAACTTATTGACATGGTTGCAAATAATCAATTCATGTACACTTCTAAAAGGAATTCCGTGAATAATGGGACGCCTCAGAGGAAGGGAGTTCTTGAAATTGATGCTCTGAATGCCATATTGGCTCAGAACAAAGTGTTGACTCAACAAGTTAACATGATTTCTCAAAGTCTGAATGGATGGCAAAATGCATCCAACAGTACTAAAGAGGCATCTTATGATCCTGAGAACCCTGCAATAGCAGAGGTAAATTACATGGGTGAACGTTATAAAAACACCTATAATTTATCATGCAGAAATCATCCAAATTTCTCATGAAAGGATCAACAGAAACCTCAACAAGGCTTTAACAATGGTGGACGCAATAGGCTGAGCAACAGCAAGCCTTTTCCATCATCTTCTCAGCAACAAACAGAGAATTCTGAACAAAACACTTCTAATTTAGCCAATCTAGTCTCTGATCTGTCAAAGGCCACTTTCAGTTTCATGAGTGAAACAAGATCCTCCATCAGAAATCTGGAGGTACAAGTGGGCCAGCTGAGTAAGAAAGTCATTAAAACTCCTCCCAGTATTCTCCCAAGCAATACAGAAGAGAATCCAAAAGGAGAGTGCAAGGCCATTGATGTGATCAATATGGCCGAATGCACAAGGGAGGAGAAGGACGAAAATCCTAGTGAGGAAGACCTCCTGGGACGTCTCTCAAGCAAGAAGGAGTTTCCCATTAAGGATCCAAAGGAATCTGAGGCTCATATAGAGAACATAGAGATTCCATTAAATCTTCTTCTGCCATTCATGAGATCTGAAGACTATTCTTCCTCTGAAGAGGATGAAGATGTGACTGGAGAGCAAGTTGCTCAATATTTAGGAGCTATCATGAAGCTGAATGCCAAGTTGTTTGGTAATGAGACTTGGGAAAGTGAACCTCCCTTGCTCATTGGTGAACTAGACACCTGGATTCAGAAAATTTTACCTCAAATGAGACAAGATCCGGGCAAATTCTTAATACCTTGTACCATAGGCACCATGACCTTTGAAAAAGCTCTATGTGATCTGGGGTCAGGGATAAATCTTATGCCACTCTCTGTAATGGAGAAGCTGGGGATCATTGAGGTACAACCTGCCTTGTCCTTATTACAATTGGCAGACAAGTCATTGAGATAAGCTTATGGAATAGTAGAGGACGTGTTAGTAAAGGTTGAAGGCCTTTACATCCCTGCTGATTTCATAATCTTAGACACTAGGAAGGAAGAGGATGAGTGTATCATCCTTGGAAGACCTTTCCTAGCCACAGCAGGAGCTGTGATAGATGTGAACAGAGGTGAATTAGTCCTTCAATTGAATAGAGACTACCTTGTGTTTAAGGCATATGGCCATCCCTCTGTGAAAAAAGAGAGTGAGCACAAAGAGCTTCTCTCAGTTCAGAGTTAAGAAGAGCCCCCACAGTCAAACTCTAAGTTTGGTGTTGGGAGGCCACAACCAAACACTAAGTTTGGTGTTAAGACCCCATATCCAAACTCTGAGTTTGGTGTTGGGAGTTTTACAACATTGACTTGATCACCTTGTGGCTCCATGAGAGCCCACTGTCAAGCTAATGACATTAAAAGAGCACTTGTTGGGAAGCAACCCAATTTTTATTTATCTAATTTTAATTTTATTTTATTGTTATTTTGTGTTTTATTAGGTACATGATCATGTGGAGTCACGAAAAAAATATAAAAATTAAAAATAGAATCAAAAACAGCAGAAGAAAAATCACACCCTGGAGGAAAGACAGACTAGCATTCAACGCCAGTAAGAAGCATCTGGCTGGCGTTCAACGCCAGAACAGAGCATGAATCTGGCGCTGAACGCCAGAAACAAGCAACATTCTGGCATTTGAACACCAGGAATGTGCCTTGAGGAAAGCTGGCATTGAACGCCAGTAACAAGCATGGAACTGGCGTTCAATGCCAGAAACATGCTACACATGGGCGTTGAACGCCCAGAGTGTGCATCATTTCGGCGTTTAAATGCCAGAATGGTGTGCAAAGGCATTCTACATGCCTAATTGGTACATGAATGTAAATCCTTGACACCTCAGGATCTGTGGAACCCACAGGATCATCTCAAGATCTGTGGACCCCACAGGATCCCCACCTAACATATTCCCACCTTACCTCCTAATCCTATAATACTCTTCCCCATATCACACTTCCCAACAACTTCAATCTCTCTTCCCAATTACCCCCTTCACCACTCACATCCATCCACTCTTCCCCATAAACCCCACCTACCTTCAAAAATTCAAAAACACTTTCCCACCCAATCCCACCCTAAATGGCCGAAAACACCATCTCTCACTCTCCTCCATATTTTCTTCTTCTTCTTCTTCTCTTCTTTCTTCTCTTGCTCGAGGGCGAGCAATATTTTAAGTTTGGTGTGGTAAAAGCATAAGCTTTTTGTTTTTCCATTACCATCAATGGCACCTAAGGCCGGAGAATCCTCTAGAAAAGGAAAAGGGAAGACAAAAGCTTCCACCTCCGAGTCATGGGAGATGGAAAGATTCATCTCCAAAAGCCATCAAGACCACTTCTATGATGTTGTGGCAAAGAAGAAGGTTATCCCTGAGGTCCCTTTCAAGCTCAAGAAAAATAAGTATCCGGAGATCCGAGATGAAATCCGAAGAAAAGGTTGGGAAGTCCTAACCAACCCCATGCAACAAGTCGGAATCTTTATGGTTCAAGAGTTCTATGCCAATGCATAGATCACTAGGAACCATGATCAAAGTATGAACCCAAGTCCAAAGAATTATCTCACAATGGTTCGGGGGAAATACTTAGATTTTAGTCCGGAAAATGTGAGGTTGGCGTTCCACTTGCCCATGATGCAAGGAGATGTACGCCCCTACACTAGAAGGGTCAACTTTAATCAAAGGTTGGACCAAGTCCTAATGGACATATGTGTGGAAGGAGCTCAATGGAAAAGATACTCCAAAGGCAAGCCAGTTCAACTGAGAAGACTGGACCTCAAGCCTGTGGCTAGAGGATGGTTGGAGTTCATTCAACGCTCCATCATTCCCACTAGCAACCGATCTGAAGTTACTGTGGATCGGGCCATCATGATTCATAGCATCACGAAAAAACAAAAGAAAAAAAAGGCAAAAGACCCTTTGTCTAGAAACATCCTGACCCTTGATTCTCATCTTGCACTTGCATCGTCACGGTCACTCATCTCTCCCTCCAAGGTAAACCCTTCGTCGTGGAACTCTCTAGAACCTCGTCAACTCTCCCCTTCAACCCCAACAGCACTATTCATTCAGTAAGAATACTCACTCCCTTAAGATCCCTCTTCTTCGTTTTCCTCGCTCTTTATTCAGTAACTGTACTCACTTCCCTCTTGTCATATTCATTCTCCGAAGAAAAGGAAGCGAAATGGAAGAAGACTTCGACATGCCCCAAGCTGAGGAGATGAACGAAGACTTTGATCTCCCCGACGAGGACCCAATCCTGAAGGTTGGCGAGGAGAAGGAGATCGGAAACCAAGGCCTCAAGAAGAAGCTCCTCAAGGAAGGTCAAGGCTGGGATACCCCCGAAGTTGGTGATGAAGTCGAAGGTATTTAATCTTTTTCTACATTTTCATTTCATTTATTAATTTATTTTGTCATCTTATTTTATATTTATTTATTTAAATTGATAGTTCACTACACGGGGACTCTGCTTGATGGAACGAAGTTCGATTCGAGCCGCGATAGGGATAGCACTTTCAAGTTCACTCTCGGACAAGGTCAGTGATGTGCTCTTATTTGTTTATTTGAATATTTTTGGATGTTTTGGTGGTGTTGTTATCATGAGAGTTTGAAGCTATATAGCCTCTGATTTTGACTTAAATTGTTTCTGGGAATGTTTTCATGAAAAACCTTGTATGGGTGGGTATTATGTTTTATTGTGTATGAATGGCATGATTTGGTAAAATAACGGCTTCATGCTTTGCTGCTTTCACCCAGCATAAGTATTAGGAAGCCATAAAGTTGATTTTGTATTATTTGGATTGGATTCACAATTCACATGCAGAATTTGGGAAAAATGATAATGAGCTTTTACTATGAACCTGGGATTCACTGTGAACGCTACATAAGGCACCATTTCATTTATTTGTGTTTATAGTATGTACATGTTTGTAGTTATAAAAGGTTTTTCAGTGATATGGTGTCGAATAGGGGTTCACCGTCATCACTCTCGTGGAACTGGTGTGAAGATTGCATGTCAGTAACCTCAGTTATCCGTTGAAAGTGTTTGTAACTGATGTCATCTTTGTGCAGGGCAAGTAATTAAAGGATGGGATGAAGGCATTAAAACCATGAAAAAGGCGGAAAATGCTCTTTTCACCATCCCTCCTGCGCTAGCCTATGGTGCATCTGGCTCACCTCCAACTATTCCTCCGAATGCAACACTCCAGTTTGATGTCGAGCTTTTGTCTTGGACTAGTGTAAAGGACATATGTAAGGATGGTGGTATATTTAAGAAAATACTTAAGGAGGGGGAAGGATGGGAAAACCCCAAGGATCCTGATGAAGTATTAGGTATATTGATATTTATCATTTAGTTTATTTCATTTGATTTAGGCCTGCATTATTTAGCTCAGCCGTAACTGATACTGTATTGGTTGATAATATAGTTAAGTATGAGGTTCTTCTGGAAGATGGAAAGGCTGTGGCTAAGTCTGATGGAGTGGAGTTCAGTGTCAGAGAGGGTAATTACATTTAATTTCTGTTGGCAGTAATATATTGTTTCCATTTGCGGTATATCTAAGACTATCTTTTAATCAATGGTAGGTCACTATTGTCCTGCATTGTCAAAGGCTGTTAAAACCATGAAGAAGGGAGAGAAAGTTATTTTGACAGTGAAGCCACAATGTAAGTTGTCTACAGAACAATTTGGCGATGTCACCATCTTTAGAAGAATTCAATAATATTTTTTATGTTCTCCACTTTGTTACTTAATTGATAATTTTATTGATTTCTTGGATTTGTAGATGGATTTGGTGAGAAAGGGAAGCCAGCAGATGGTGATGAAGGAGCAGTTCCACCAAACGCAACATTGCAGATTACTCTCGAGTTAGTCTCCTGGAAGACTGTGTCTGAGGTAACTGATGACAAGAAAGTGGTGAAGAAGATACTCAGTGAAGGGCAAGGATATGAGCGGCCAAATGAGGGGGCTGTTGTGAAAGGTGACTATTAATCATTGCGAATGTTGATGATTGCTTTATCATTCAGCCAGTCCCTATTTGCACTGTTTCTAATAATTTCTTTCTCGTGTACAATCTTACCAGTGAAACTGACTGGTAAGCTGAAAGATGGCACTGTCTTTGTGACAAAGGGCCATGAAGAGGAGCTGTTTCAATTTAGAACAGACGAAGGTGCATTGAAATATGCCAGGGTTTTTGCTTCGCCTTATCTTTCATTTTTACTTTTTGGGATTCAAAGTGATGTGATGCTTAATCTGAAACAGAGCAAGTCATTGATGGGCTTGATAGAGGTGTAATGTCCATGAAGAAAGGTGAAGTGGCATTACTGACTATTGCACCTGAGTATGCTTTTGGTTCAGCAGAATCCCAGCAAGAGTTGGCTGTTGTTCCTTCTAACTCAACTGTGTATTATGAGGTGGAGCTAGTTTCGTTCGAGAAGGTGAGCCGATGACAGAGAGTTAACTGCCATTGTGCATGGATTTTTATTTGTTCTTGTTATGGTAAAATAGTTACAAAATGTGTTGCTATCTTTCGAAAACCGACAACCTAACATAGCGAATGGCTGCTCACAAGGGGCTGAATAATACTGGAGAGACAGCAAGGCAATTTGTACATATTGCAGCACTTTTATAGCTTGGGATATGTTCATTTCTGTGCTTGCACTTTGTACCTAACGGTCTGTCTTCACATTTAATAGAAGCATTTAAAGTACATAGATGTAATTACAATGCACTGTTGTCCATTCAGTACGAGTACTACAACATTGTTTATATATTTATCTGAGGCACTGTCAAGTCTATCTGTTCTCTCCATCATCGAATGAAAATCAGTTTCAAATACTGGAGCTAGGTTGGGGCAATTACAATTTCAGTTGTCATTTTCTTGCTTAACACAACAAAATTCTGGCTTGGTAGAAACTTCCATCCTTGGTAGGAGTTGAAATAAGAACAATGTTATGTAACTCGTATTTTTATGGTTTACACTATACTTTCTATTACGTGCTCGTGTACCTGTTCATTTTTTATCCATTGGATATTGTATGTCCACTGTATTGGAATTTTAACGCAATTAATTCTCCTATTCTTTCAGGAGAAGGAGTCCTGGGATCTGAACACTCAAGAGAAAATTGAAGCTGCTGGTAAGAAGAAAGAAGAAGGAAATGTATTATTTAAAGCTGCTAAATATGTAAGAGCTTCCAAAAGATATGATAAGGTAATAAATGTCAAGGTACATATTTAAATACGGCTGTAGATGTTAACGCATCATCTGAGGCGTTCTTGTTTAGGGAACTTCCAGGCAGTAAAGTTTATAGAATATGATTCCTCCTTCAGCGCTGATGAGAAAAAACAGGCCAAGACCTTGAAGGTTGCCTGCAATCTGAACAATGCTGCTTGCAAGTTGAAGTTAAAAGAATACAAAGAAGCAGAGAAATTGTGTACAAAGGTTTGGTTGCAGCCTCTCATATTGAAATTACTTTCCTTTAGAAGCCTCTGACCAAAAAAAAAAAAAAGTAATGACTTAATACGGAATGGTAGGTCCTGGAGCTTGAGAGTACCAATGTGAAAGCTCTTTACAGAAGGGCCCAGGCATATATGCAGTTGGCTGATTTGGATTTGGCTGAATTTGACATTAAGAAAGCTCTTGATATTGATCCTGACAATAGGTATGTACCCTGAATAGTCTGCTGTTTTTAATCTTTATGGGTGGGTTTGCTTTTAGCCTGCTTCAGATGTTATTTATGGAGGGTAATTACCTTCACTGAATTACTGCCTTCTGTTTGAAAAAGTAACTGTTAGATGGGAAAATTGTTTTTTCACAAATAATTTCTACTGATCGAGTTTAGCATGTTTTTGTAAGCTGCCATGTCATTGTTGTCGATGTGTGTCAACTAGGGAGGTAAAGCTGGAGTACAGGACTTTGAAGGAGAAGGTTAAGGAGTATAACAAAAAGGAGCAGAAGTTTTATGGAAACATATTCAACAAGTTGACAAAGGCTGGTTCTTGATTTCAATGTGAGTATTGCTATATCATCGGTGCCGGGATTGACCTTTTTGCTTCTAGTGTGATTACATTTTATTTTGTATTTTATCTTTTTCCTTTGAGCAAACCACCAAAATAGAACCAGAAAATTTGTTCCGGACAAAATAGTTTATGACCTGCAAAAGATGCTAATTATTTGATAATAAGTCTTCAAAAAAAAAAAAAAAAACGAGGCTAGGCTATGACCTTCATTCTCGTTTGGATTATTTTTTGAACTACAAAATCTTTCATGTATTATTAGATTGAGTAGTTAACTCATTTTATTTTCTGCAGTGAGTTGAGTTTATATACTCTCGGGTTATTGCAGAAACCGACTACTCCACGGTATCAAGCATGTGTTATTGACAGCAACATGTGTATTTGTAACGAATTATATATTTGAAACTGAAGTTGAGGGCCGGCTCTCTGGGGTTTGATCTTTCGGTGTATTGATTGTGGACTTAAACGTGACTATGATGAGGACACATTCATTTCATAATTGATATTTGAATTTGAATTTGTAATTTGACTTAAAACAACTGATTAACCACTAACCAAGTTTCTGAAAATCGAACTGGTGAAGAATCGGTTTACGAACTTGGATCCTAGTTTAACTAAAATAAATTATAATAAAATAATAAGATAAACTCCTAAAAATGGTAATAAGTTTGTCACCAACAAAAGTAACATTTGAATATACAAATGACAAATAAATCTGAATGGTTTGAAAATGTGATAAAATAACAGAAATATTATATTTTTTTATAAGTGATAAATAATTTTTGCATTTAATATGTGATTAGATTTAAGTGTTTGTTGTTATTTTTAGATATCTATTTAGAAGGTGAAAATGAAGGGTTGCAGCAGAATCGGATTTTAAAACTTATATTTATACATTTGAAAAAAAACAAGTTATTCAAAATAAAATAAAAAAATCACTTGGTATAAAATTAGTCAAGGAATGATCTCATTTTTTATTTTTCTATTGCTTGCAAAAGTCGTGATAAAATCTTATTTAAGTTTTTTTTAGAATGTATATTTAATTTAATATTTAGTTACTTTTATCATATTTTAATAGAGGAATGTTAGGGGGACAATGATTTTGTTGAACAATATGAACATTACCAATCAAATAAAAACACACTATATCTCCAACTTAATCCTCTAAATTTTAATATTAAAATAACTATTTGTATATTAATAAAATGAACATCCGATATATTTATTATTTACATTGTTTAATATTTTTATTGTTTACCTATATTTTGTTTAATATTTTCATTGTTTACATATACTTTTCCATTTTAAAATTGTTTAAAAATTTATTTGTTCATATATTTTAAAAATATTTTTATTAGTGATATAAAATTTGGGTACCCGTTTATTCTAAAATAATATATAAAATAATAAATAAATATAAAAAATAAATAAATTCTAATATAAATAATTAAAATACATAAATTTAAAATATAATATCAACTAAAGTGTAATTTAATGTAGAAAAAATAGTTATTTCTGATCATAAAAAAATTGAATATTGACAAAATTGATAAAAAAAATTAAACTAAAATTTATACTTATAAAAAACTTATACTTTGAATTTGAATTTTAGTTAATCTGTTTGTGTATATTTGTATTTAAATTAAAAAAAACAATAAATTTATTTTGATGTGTTTGTTTTAATTTTTTTTAAATTAATGTAATAAAAAGTTTGAATAAAAGACTAATTTAAAGGATACCTAATTTTTTTTTTTTTACTAAAAATAGGAAATTCGAACTCGTAACCTCTTAATTTAAAAGATTTCTAGTTAAATTGAATAATTTGCTCATTTTTATTGTATACAAACTAATTTCATTTATTTATAAATAAATTTATGAGTATTATTTTTTATCGTGAAATTACGTAAAGACAAACCACGGAGAGGGGGAAGCGTGGTGACTGGCCGTTGCATTGTTCCTGTCCCTCTCACTCCATCTTTCCTATCCAGTCGCAACAAGTCGCAACCAGTCCACCTCCACCATGCAATGCTCTTCCTTCTCTCTCCTGAAACCCAAAACCCACATTAGCTCTTCGATTTGATCATGGACGACTCAGCTAGAAAGAGGCTCGCAATCTTGTGCTCCCATCTTAGCCCCTCCCCCTTTTCTCCCGATCCCACTCTGACCGCCGTTTCGGGCTTGGTCTGTACTTTTTCTTCTTCTGATGCCGAGACGCAAGTGGCTCATACCGAGAAGCAGAATTTGCAAAATGATTGTATTTTCTGCAAGATTGTCCATGGGAAATCACCTGCTTGGAAGGTATGCATGCTTCTCATCAGTTAGGGATATGAATGAATAAAAGAATATTATTATATAGAGGATATTAGTTGTCATATGATTACTATGTTTTAAACTTGGGACTTAAGAATAGAATGTTCTAGAGTCTTTTATATTCCTATATAATATAATGAAATAGAGAATGAAAGTACTTCGAGCTAGTAGTTCGTATGGTTTTAGAGTAATTTTAGTTCAAGGAAGTACCTTACTTGGAAGATGGATTGTTCATCATTTTTTTTGTAACATCTTGTTTTCTTTGGCTTTTGTTACTGATTTATGATGTTTATTAGTCGTTGAAGGGTGATTTATATCTATTTGTCCTGTTTCAAACTGAAATTTTTCCAAAAAGTTGAAGCATGGAGAAACTGATGTAGTTTGATTGAACTTGCTGGGTCATTTGGTTTTAAGGGTAAACTCTTGAATATTGAAGCCAAGACCAAATGTTGAACTTGAACTTGAGGAAAACTGCTTAATGTTGAGCAGTTAGTCAGTCATACAACTTATTGGTCAGCAATTGCCATTACATGTCCTGGTTCATCAAACTATCATTGCCCAACTGCCCGTGATTCTGATAGCTTTTGTTCATTTTACCTTTGGAATTCTCCCCTAATTTGCCAAATAATGGAGCTTTTAACAAGAATTCTCCTCTAATTCTCCCGATTTTACCTCGTCTCACTAAGTTGGTTGACATACATTAACAGTCACTAAATGAGTGTGCAGGTTGATTTGGTTGTCAAAAGACTCAAAAAGTTAAATAGTTTCTGCTATATCTTGCTGGACTACGTAATAATGACTTCTGGATAAAGTAAGCCTATAAAGTAATAATTAAGAATCGACCCGTTTGATGGGGTCGGCTACATAGTTAAAATAGATGCTGAGAAATCAGACTGTGCTGCTCCCATGAAATGAAATAGTCTGCTTCTAAATTGGAAGAATGTGTATTTAATTATTTATATAGAAGGGGGTTATTGAAAATGTTCTTTGGTTTCAACTGATCATTCTACCCAGGACTATATTTAGGATTAGTTTTGAGTAGGGAAATTATTGAAGTGTAGGTGGTTAGGTGTGAGGGATAAAAGCTGTTGTGTGGGACAACTTCACTGGAATCTAATAAATTCACGAATTTTGATCTCTCAACTTTTATTCTCAATATACTATATTACATTGACTTAAATAAAAGTCTGGAACCATAATTACAATATTATTTAATATGAAAACCATAACCATTAGCAGTTCTAGACTTCTAGACCTTAGCAATTTATTTATGTGCATTGTTGAAGTTTCACCATGTATATAACAATAGAGCATTTATTAAAATGTTTTGCTAAGGTAACTTATTAAGGTTTCAAAAGTGATAAGTTTTCATGGGGGAAAGTACACTTTGGAAACTCTCAATGCTTTCAATAAACTGAAAATTTATCCCTTTGGATGGAACTTATTTGAAATTTAGAGATGGAATGGGTGAGTGAATGAGTTAGGAGATGATTTAGAGGTGGAACTTTTTATATGTAAACTACAAACAGGCACAATATTGATATTCAGGTATGTATTTTACTATTTTATGAATTGTGAGCACTAGATATTCAGCTAGATTTTCCCATTGTTAGCTTTGTTGGTTTTATGTGAGCTTCTCATGCCACCATGTGATCCATCCACAGGGTTGAGTAGTGGAATTGGTCTCATGCAAATGCAAACTAAGGTTGCTTCTATAGATTTGAATAATGAGTCCAAGTGTCCAACCATTCTGCTGTGATAGTAGATCTTAGCACTAAATTGCCCTTAATAACATTTAAAGTTTAGACATAAGGTAGTTTCTGAAATTGTGAATCATGTCCTTTGAAATTCTTCCAAATATTTGTATATTTTCAATCATTAGATGTAACAACTGTTTTTATCATTTCTAACTTTTTATATATAGTCTAATCATGTTCTCTCATTACCCTATTGTGACTTTCGTTTTTGTCTTTTTACCCCTTTTTTTTGGTGTCAATCAACAGCTATATGAAGATGACATGTGCCTTTGCATATTGGATATATATCCACTGAGTCATGGGTAAGGTATAATATGTCCATGGTGCAATTTTATATTTTCATAGGTATATAATTGTGAGGTGCAGCTGTGTTTTGCGTTATTTCATACCTTTATGCACATTCACACGTTGTCATAAGTATATTAAAATTGAAGATTTTTTTTAAGCACCTAATTGAAGTGGAGAACCACACCTTAAAAGTTAGCTATTAAGGGGAAGAATCGCTTTTCCTAAATATAACATCAAGCATGCCATGCTACTCTTTTTGGGACTTTGGGCACCACATAATACCCAAGTCCCTTACACATTTTATGCAGTTTTGTATATCGTGATCCTGAAATTGTACCCTTCGTGATGATAAAATATGATTGCTTCCCCTTTTACTTACTTCGAGACAAGATGTTCTCAAGGTTTATTCTTAATAGTTAAAATGTTAATTTGGATGTGAACAGAAAAGAAAGTGATGAGAATTTTGTTCTGAGAAGAATTCTAATTCTGAAAAATCTTTTTTTAATGCCTTAGTTAACTACTATGAATGTTTAAAAATTTCATAAATTTTCAATAGCTTATTGTTGGATTCGGTAATCATTTGTACGTGAAATTCATGATCCAATAAATTTACCTTTTCAACTATTCTGCATATCATTGTTTTGTCAACTTCTAACATGCACTTTGTTTACCAGGCACTCTCTTATTATTCCAAAATCTCATTTTCCTTCACTGGATGCTACTCCTCCATCAGTGAGTGACTACTCATAAGATTGAAATTATGACATTTTTTCTGTCTTTACCCTGTTTAATTTTAGGTTGATGATAAATCGTTTCTCCATAAGGGAAAAAAAAATAGTGTTTAGGATTCTTGTTATATATGATACTGCTATTGTTAACATTTAAAGATAATGTGTCTACTGCTTAGTTTCAACCTAGCATTTTACCAAGCATGAAAAGTTGCTAAGTAACATGCAACCGAAATATAGAATAAATGGCGTGCTTGTGTTTAATCAGTTTATGTATTCTGTACTTCTGTAATGTGAGACAATTATCCTAATTGGCCTATGGTACAGGTGATAGCTGCAATGTGTTCGAAAGTACCGTTTATTAGCAATGCAATCATGAAGGCTACTGGCAGTGGTATGTAGTTGAACACTTGTATTTCTATTTGAGCTTTTGTTTCCTTTAGTTCTGCATTTACATTTTGCTCATTTTAAGCAATTCTGTTTATGGATAGCAGTAGATACATCGCTATTACTCATCTGGAAACAATGAGGGAAAGTCATTAACTTCTGTAAATATCAAGGTTCTTGTTGAGTGATGTGGTCTTTATGAATCTTTCATACTTCAAACGTTTTTTCATACTGGTTGCTTGTGTACGGAAATTATAAATTGTCTTGCAACTGTCAATTTCAAATCAGCTTCAAAGAAGTCCAGTGGCACACCAGGTCTATATTTAGCACTGGGATAAGGGAGTCTGGTCCTGCTTAAGCCTCGGCTCGGATTGTACCTGAACAATAAATCACAAAACTGTTACAAGAGTACTAGGAAGGCTAAGTAAAGGGAAAAGCAGCCGGATTTGAAAAGAGAGAATGAAAACCTGAATATAATTGCTCTGGTAAATGGTAAATGGATATCTAAACATATCTCAGTAATCCCTATTAGACTGGTAAATGGATATCTTTCCCTGCTTGGTTATAAATTCTTGAAAAGTGTTTGAAATGAAACTTATCCCTGGTAGGATAGATGGGCCAATTCAGGTGAGATCCAACGTAGATCGAACTTTTAGATCACCTGTGGGATCCAGGGTATGGCTTTAGTTAACAGATTTGCGAACCGCAGTCCTAAAGAAACATGTTTTGTGGCTGTTTATCCCCTGTCCAAATTTTACTTGAAATGTGAATCAATCTCAATTTACTTAATCATGCCATGTTGAATAGGATTATGAGCCGTGCTAGCTATTGTATATTAGCTTATGAATAAGGTTACTGGAGAATTAGGGAGCATGATGCAAATTTCATATGGGAAGTAAAATCTCAATTCTGATCTCTCTTCTCAAAGAGAACTTGATGAGAATACCCATCCTTCAGAAGAGATGCTTGGAGATATTTTGTGATTTTTAATTGACTATGCAAATGGAGTTTAGGTAAAAGAAATGATGGAGGGAAATCGTTCCAAAATCTGCAGTTGTGATACAGGAGCCATTAGCTATCGTTATATGTTTACTTGAGAGGAACAAGAGGGAATATGTCTGGATGTAAAGGGCATATGGTTGGTCGCATCAAGTACAATACTATATGAGTTAAATGATTGAGAACATTAGTTCTTACCAAACAAAATCAGAGCTAGGTTGCATAGGTTGCTTGCAAAGATGGAAATCCTCTCCTATGCCCCAACCATCTACCAATGTCTTTTCAGCCACACTTTTGATTCAAGTAGTCATGCCAACACCTAGGAGTCACAGATCAATTTTGCTCATGTGTCTCACAAACGTGGGACATTGATGCATGGCTGACATGAATAACACGATTAGAACACGGAAAATATTGAACCCTTTGCTTGATAGACCAAGACTAATGAACTCTTTAACCCAAAACATAAAGTAAAAGGAAGATCCCCATTTTCTCAGAAACTATCTTTTTCCCATTTTTTCCTTTTCTTTGAGATGTCACATGATTTATGAAATGCTTAAATAGGAAATGCATAGGACAACATAAAGCACGAGTACTCTGTTTTCTGGGATGGGTTTAGTAGTAATGAACATTGGTTGTTTGACGTTCGCCCACATATGGAAGTACTGTGAATCTTATATCTATTTTGTGTCTCCTTGGCCCAGCCAATGTCTTTGCTTATGCACATGCAGAATAGCTTGGTTTATTGCCTGCAGATTGGAGCAGGCCAATTCCAAGTTTGTTTGACAAACCAAAGTGACATGACACACCTCAAGTCCTATTCTTTATCTTGTGCAAACACTTTGCATGGTAAGATCAATCCTTGCTCCATGATGACATATGAGACTGTTAAACATCCACAAGGCTCATGATGCAATAGCTTAACCAAAAAAGTTCTGACCCACGGTGACCACAGAGGCTTAACCCTTGGAGGTCCCAACAAAGCAAAACCAGAACTGTCAACATGAGGCCATTGAGGCCTTTTTCAATGGCAACCAACATCTGGGTGGTTAGGAATGTGCTGCAGGGGAATGTCAGATTAATTGACCGCCCAATTCTAGCTTGCATAGGGTTCTTCTTGAGGATTTGAGCTGGCCAAAGGCCCCTACATGCAGTTGTTTTGGAGTCTTGCACCTGAAGTGGCCTATTTGAGGCTGCAAGGAGTTCTCATCTATGGGGTCTTTGTTTGCGCTGCGTCCACCATGGCTGTGGGGTGTTCTTCTGTGATACCCTTACTAAGGCCTAGAGTTCCTTGTCTGTGGATAGCGTATATGGAATTCCTTGCAGAGCAGTAATGGAATACATAAGAAAATTGAGTGGAGGGAAAAGCAATGGTAATCTTATGTGATTTTCAAGTAGTTTGACATGTATTAGTCAACTTATGAGTAAACTTGTAAGGCGTAAGGATGCTAATTGGTGGAATCTCCTGAGGTTGCTCCGTCGACCGACCCAGATCTTCTGTCAAGCGTTCAAGTGAAAGCATGCCCGTAAGGACTCGAAAGATGGTGAACTATACCTAAACAGCGCAAAGCTAGAGGGAACTCTGGTGGAGGCCTGTGGCGATACTAACATGCAAATCGTTTGTCTCACCTATGTATAGGGGTGAAGACTAATCGAACTGTCTAATAGTTGGTGGCTGCTAAAGTTTCCCTCAGGATAGTTGGAGCTTGAGTATGAGTTCTATTAAGTGAAGACAATGATTGGAGGCATCAGGGGCACACCACTGCTGACTTATTAGGTAGGATGACGCAGATACTTTGTTGAGCGGTGCCACAGAATTGAAAGCTCTAAGTAGGCAATTTTTGGCAAGCAGAATTGGCGATGCGGGATGAACCGAAAGTCGGGTTACAGGGCTTAACTACATACTAACCGAGACCCCAAAGGGGGTGTTGGGTGATTAAGACAATAAGATGATGGTCATGGTCGAAATTCGCTATGTGTGTGATAACTCACTTGTTGAATCAAATAGCTCCAAAAATAGATGATGCTAGAGCGCTTGACCTATACTCGGCCCTCGAGGCAAGGGCTATGCTGCGATGAGTAGGGGAATGGCGGTCGCTGCAAAATCTAGGGCTTGAGCGGCCATTGGTGCAGATGTAGGACCTCCATATTAATAAGATTCTTGATGGTGTTTTGTGTCATTGTCCAATATCCACACTTGTTTCTTCAGTCTGTTGATCATCGTTTGACCTTACATATCACCCCATAGAGTTTTGTTTAATGCTTGGAATTCTGCAGATTCATTCAATCTGTTGATTAACAATGGAGAAGCTGCTGGGCAAGTAATATTTCATGTAAGATACTACATCTACGTAGTTACTCGTAATTTTGTGGAATCAGTCATTTTCTTTGCTCTCTACATGTTTCAATTTATGAAAGGTCGTTAATTTTACTATATATCGTGCATTGCAGACACATATCCACATAATTCCTCGGAAAGCATATGATTGTTTATGGGCTTCTGAGGTAATGTCATCATATACTTTTTATGGGACAAAAGTCTTATTGCTATAATGCTATTCATGTTAGGTGTCATGTTTTGATAACTAAATTTTCTTCAAAAGTGTATTTTTTTTTTTTTAATCAAAGATAGAGAGACTCGAACTCGCGACCTCTTAGGTGAGTATGAGGAGACTATGCCATTTGCGTTATAACTCATTGGCCTTCAAAATATGTATTTGCTTATTGAAATTTATTATTAAATATATTATCGAGTCTATTATTTTAATAGTATATTCTATAAATAATAGAGCCAAGGTATTGATATTATTACATATGCTAGGTGTCAATATTTTTGAAAAAAAAATTTAAAATATCTGAGTACTATAAAGTTACACAACATATTTGAAATAACTTGATATTTTGCAAGCACAACATATAATATATATAAATAAGGATTAAATACAAAATCAATGTTTAAGATTGTTTTAAAATGACAAAAATATCTTTTTAGATTTAAGGTTATTTAATTAAATTAGAAATTAAAATTTGAATTTGATTCTAAAAGGCTAAAATAGTTAGAGTTTATTTTAAGAGACTAAAATGCTCTTTTAATAGTAATTTCAAAATGACAGAAATATCTTTATCAAATTAATGAAGAGCATTTATTGTATTAGAAGTTAATTTTTTTTAAAAAAAATCTGAAATACCAGTGGAGTATATTTTAAGAGATAAAAATACCTTTTTAGCATTAATTTAAAATGATAACAATACCCTCATAGAACAGTACATGCATAATTCTACAAATAAATGTTGTATAAAAATAAGAGTATTCCTGGATATTTGATGTCACTAAAATTTTCATAGAAAACCAATACATCAATGTATGTTTCTTATGTATTTTTTTAATTATAATTCAACATATTTCATTCTATACAATTTCGAACATTGGATAATTATCACTTTTAATATATTCATTTAGATTAACGTTAGGGAGTTAATTTTTTTTCAGTTAACATCAGCTATTTTTTTAAATTATTTTGTTTATCTTAAATTCTAGATCCTAGATTATAAACTTTAAAGAAAAGTTGGTTAATGTTGGCTAATTAAAAAATAATTTCCTTTCTCATTCTTTTATTCACAAATTTAATGATGATAATATCTTAATTTTGCACTATCCTTTTACATTATATCTCGTGCAACGTACGGGCACGTACCCTAGTTATTCTTTCAAGTTTGATACGTTATGGCCATAATGATTATATGGCAAGAGCTCAAAAGAGTAATAAAACTTCATGTTTATAGAGTTTGCGAAGGCGTCCCCTTAAACTAGATGACAAAGTATCGCAGCTTGCAGCTCGTATTCAGGAACAGTTGCCATCAGAAGTTTTGCCAAGACAGCAAGAATGAAGATTTTCGTTCAAGTAAAAGTTAGATGTGTTATGAATCTGTCATAATTTGGTACTTCATATTTTCATGTACAGAATGAATGATACGTGCACAAAATAATTTTCATAAGCAACCATCACTTTCAGTGAATGAGTGGTTGAGTTTTATAATCATTGCTTATTTGCATTTCAACTCAACCCAGAACATCTCAATTATTCATTCAGTGAACACCAGCATTATGTAAGATGTTTCTATATGTGTGCATAATTTCTCTTCATTTTATGTGCCAATGTGTAAACTGTAAACTACTAAACTGTAGTAATGTTCAGTAAAATTTTATGTTTATTGAATTTGGTCAAGAGCAATTCGGCGGCCCCTCCCATACACAAGCCATAAACGTCCTTTTTAGTTTTTACCCAATGTTCTGAAAATTGGACTCAGCTGGTTCAACCGGGTTAATTGAGAACCGATTTCTTAGCTAGTTCTGTTGAAGTGAAAAACTGTCCGACAAAAAAATTGGTGAAAAAATCGATCAAACCAACGGTTAATTAATAAACCGCATGAACTAGATTTTTTTATGATTTTCAATTTAAAAAACAAAATAAAAAATACATAAACCCTCTCTCTTTTCTCTCACACACACCACCCAGCTTCTCTCTCTCTCTCTCTCTCTGAGCTCCACAGAAGATGAAACCCTAGCAGTCCCTCTCTCACCTGGACAATCACCAGCAGTAGCTAGCGGCGGCCAGTGTCACCGTCTGACGAACTCTTCTTCTCTGCTAGCGTTGAGTCCCACCGTCGCAATCCTCTTCTCCTGGATCCCTTAACCTCACGTTGCCAGGAATGCTCAGAGCTACTGTTGGCGTCGCTGCCTATGTTCTCGTTGTCGTCGGCCACCCTGAAATTGTCTTTGTCCTCTTCGTTGATCCGTCTCTCTCACGTACTTCAAGTCCCTGTCTTCAATTCACTCTGTGCCCGAGCTTACTTTCCCTCTTCCATCGCCGTCACTTGGCTTCCTCTTTCGCTGCTAGTCTTCAATATAATTTTGCTTGTTTTGTACTTTTATTTGGTTTTCTAATTTCTGATTCTGAGTTTGTTAATTTTTGCTTAATTTGAGTTACTAAATTTCTGAGTTTGTAAGCCTTCATCCTTACACTACTTCAGTTTTATTTTTGGGAGTTAATTGCTGTTTTCTTGGATTTAATTATGTTGATTGTTGCTTTTTTTTGGGGGTTAATTGTTCTTTTTTTATTGTTGTCTTCTGGATTTAATTTCTATTGATTGTTGTCTTCTACTTTTTAGTTTTTTTTATTTTGTTAATTATATGAATTAATTAGATTTTGTAATTTTATTTTTGTAAGCTTTAAATTATGTTTTTGTTCTGTTATTAATTTGTTACTGTAGTTTGATTTCATAGTCTGTTTGTTTGTAAATTCATTAGTTAGCACTGTGATTCTGTTTGCAAATTCAGTGATTAGCGGTTATTACTAATTTATTAGTTAGTTTTGATTATTAGATTATAAATTCTAAGTTGCTATGTTGTGAGTTGCTATTGTGATTCTGAGGTTTGGTTAGTTTTGATTATTAGTGGTTATTACTATGATTCTAAGTTGCTATTTTCTGCCATAATGTTGTTGGTTTTTTTTTTGTTTTTTGATAAAGTTAATTTGGGTTCTATCCCTAATTTCGGTGGATAAGTTTGAACAGTGGTGCTTGTTGGAGCTGTCTTGACTATTTGAAAGAATTTGGATTGGAATTGGTGGCTTCATTTTGGTTGAAAGCTTGTTTGGACTTAAATTTGGGTATTGTGCATATTGTGAATTAGCCAAGGTATGGTTTCGGTTTCCTCTATGCAATATGTAATATTTCTGGACACTTTCGCTAGTGGACCTTAGGATAAGATTGAATTGGTTGTTGAAATTTGTTGAAATGACGATATATGATGAATTGATGAATTTTGATAAATTTTGATGAACTATGTTGTTATTGGTAAATGGTGTTGAATATTGTGATTGAGATTGAATGGTGCTAATTATGATGATTGGTAATGATAGAATGATACTTGATGAGTGTGTTGGTTGAGAAATGGTTTTAGTATGAGGAATTTGATGATTGGGGTTGAGAATTATGAGGATAGTGTATTTTAAGTGGAAATTTGGTAAGAGTGGTGATTTCAGACAAAAATGGTAAGTTCTGATGTGAATTGATGTGTGTTGTGACTTGGAGATGGTTTGGTTCAAAGTTTTGAAAATTAGAGAATTTTTTTGGATTTTGTGAAACTTGATTTTTACCGAACTTTGCCTGATCATAACTTGAGTATCAGTTTTTGAAATTGATTGAAATTTGTCTTAATTTGAAGTTCATTTAAAGATATTTAAATTGATATAAAGTTTGTGAAAAATGGAGTTTTGTAGAGAAATTTATGAACGTTTAAGGTTTGGTGTTAAAAGCTGAAATTTTGCAGATTTGAAAATTTTCTAAGTCTGCTGAGGGTTGTGTACACGACACAATACATGCAACGTGAGCATTCTATTCGGGTTGGGCATCTCGCGTACACGGGCACTGCATGCATATGCGAACTACCAAAATTTTGACCCTTGCACGCAAGCTACAACACGCGGCGCGAGCTTCGCATTCGGGTTGGACATCTCACATACGCGATCACCCATTTTTAACAGCAAGCGTACGCGAGACAGGGGCTTGCATACCCGAGACCCCTCTTTTGATGAAAAATCATTTTTCTTTGTTTTCAAAGGTTCTCTAGCTTTTCAAACATTCTTTAAGTGCCGTTTAAGAATACTATCTAGTGCTTAGGTCCTAATACTACTAAAGATGAGTGAGTAACTTAATTTAGAGAAATTCTGTATGAATTTAGAAGACGGAGACTTAAGTTTCTGGAGTGCTGAAGATGGATCAGTTGTGTGAAATGGCAGAGTACTATAACGATGATTAATATGATGAGTTGTGGAGTTATGGGCTGATGATGTTTGAGATGAGTCTAGGACTCGAGATTGAATGATGACTTTTATGAGTAATAAGAATGATTTCTGAAAAGGTACTGATATTGTTGAGACGCTATGTGCCTGGTAAGGACGGTGGTTAATCCCGCTTGTCGTGGTCGCGGCGGCGGTATAAGAACGGTAGTTAATCCTGCTTACATTGAGATGTGAGGTCTGTGGCTATGTATCCCACTCGCATCCTTTCGAGTCACAAGAGTGAGTCGGGTACTATATCCCTAGGAAAGTGAGCCGTGCACTATATCCCTGGGGGGTTCCCGTTTATATTGTGATCGAAAGACATTTCTATGGGAAGGTGTCGGGTTGGCAATTGAACCAACAATGTGATATCACAGCCAAATAGGACAGACATTCATCATGCGCATATTCTATATGTTTGCTTGCTTTGCCGACTTGCATTGTTTGCCTAATTGTATGACATGCTTAATTACTTCTTGAATTACTTGATATACATGATTATACTTGTGTTTTATTTGTATTGCTATTACTTGTGTTTTCTATTGGGATTGTGGAGGTTCGGAAGGCGGTGGCGATGGAATCGCATGACGATTAGGTTGATAAAGGCTGTGGGACAGTGGTGTAAGTGTTAGATTAGATTTCCCTAAGTTAGATGACCTGTTTAAGGATTGATTTATCTATTTTATAAGCTTGAATATTATGATTGATGTGAAGTTCTAGGATTGCCTCTGGCGTTCTGAAATCTTATATCTTACATTACTGGGCACTGTTACCATACTGAGAATCTTTGGTTCTCATACCATATTCTGTTGTTGTTTTTCAGATGTAGGTTATAAACCACCTCGGTGAGTTGTGTGATAGTGACAAAGCGGAGGATCTTTTGTATCTTTTGGATTTCTTTTGAATAGTTTGTTTTAGTACTCTCACTTTTGTATCTATATTTTCCTTAGAGGGTAACCTTGAGAGAGATATTGTATATGTTGTTTTAACTTTCAGAACTTTGTTATGTCTGTATATAGCTAGTCGACCTAAACTCCGCGGGTTGAGGCTAGTATTTTATGACTATTATACTCATATATCTACATATGTCTTGTTATCTCGTATCTCCATCTTGTGCCTTTATGCTTGTAGCTTCGTGTGAACGTATTGCGCTTTTGTAACTCTCTTTTTGAGCTTTTTCCTTTATCGGCCTTCTAGAATTACTATCTTTTTCTATATATACATATATTATATCATATAAGCCTTAGAATTGTCATGACCTTTAATTATCCTTTGCTTTACGGCATGAGGTAAGGTTTAGGGTAATTAGGGTGTTACATTTAGTGGTATCAAAGCAGTTCGTCCTCGTAAACTTGAGTGATGGACCGATTGTGCTTCATTGCATTCTCTGTGTCTTTTTCTTTCATGCTATTTAGGTTATCTAGTTGATATTGCATATCATGTTTGTTTGTGAGTGCCTTTTTGGGATAATTGAAACATTAGGCTCTTAATATTGAGACTGATCACCTTGATATCGACTGTTTGGTGTAGACAGGAACGCTAATGCCTACTTGCGGACAAGGTCGTACGCGTACACGGGGAGGAACTGAGAATGACCAACTGGCCGACAACCATGCTGAGTTCATGGCGGCATGACCAATTTGGCAAATACTATGCAAGCCAACACTACTGCGACTATGCAAGCCGTGGAAAGGTTGGGTCAACCGGCTGGGAATGGTAATGGAAACGGAAAAGGAAATAGAGAAGGAGACGATAACAACTTGAGAGGTGTTCCAATGATCCTGGCTTCATTTCTCAAGATTCATCCATAAACCATCAGAGGGTCGACCAACCCTGCTAAAGCAGACAATTGGTTTCGAGCTATGGAGCGCGCACTAGAGACTCAGCATGTCCCAGCTAACTAATACGTAGAGTTTACGACCTATCAATTGATGGGAGAGGCACAACAATGGTGGCAAGGAGAGTGCCAGTTGCTGCGACTTCCGAATGCGGAGATTCCTTGGGAAGTGTTTCAAACGACATTTTATAGGAAGTATTTTCTGGAGTCAGTGGTTTATCTTGTGTTTAATTGAGTGGTTTCATCAAGTCTTTACCCACTTATTCATATGAACTGCATGATTTTACAATCCCTTCCTAACTTTGTTGTATGGTTGAAAACTTGCTTCCTAGAGATCTTTAATTTGTGTATTTCAAGTCTCCTTTATACCATTCGATGCTGTGATCCGTGTGTTAAGTGTTTCAGGATTTACAGGGCAGGAATGGCTTAGAGAATGGAGAGGAAGCTTGCAAAAATGGAAGGAACACAAGAAACTAAGGAGATGACCAAGCGAGCATCGACGCGCGCGCATGGCTTATGCGAGCGCACGGAATGGAGAAAGTTGCAGCAACGCATGCGCGTGCTTGACGTGTACGCACGAATTGGAGTCTGCACGAATGATGCGCACATGTGGACGACGCGTAAGCGTGACAAGGAAAATTGCTGAATGACGCGCACGCGTGACCGACGCGTACGCGTGACCTGCGCGATCTGCAGAAATAACAGAAAACGCTGGGGGCGATTTTGGGCCGTGTTCTGACCCAGTTTCGGCCCAGAAACACAGAATAAAGCCAGAGAACGTGCAGAAACTCAAGAGACATCAACACACATTATCATTAGGATAGTTTTAGGATTTTAGATATGAATCTAGAGAGAACCACTCTTCCTCTAGGTTTTCTTTACATTCATAAGTTTATTAGTTTTATGCGTTTGCTTTGGATTTTGGGTATTGAAGAGTCACCACCTCCGTTGAAGTTACTATTCTAGTTTGTTTCCTTATTCCCTTACTCCTTTAGTTATTTATTAATCCTGTTCAGATAATTATGTTGCACTTGGGATTTATTAATACAGTTTATTTCTTTTCCCTTTAATCAATTTTCAATCCTTATTCTGTTTAATTTATCATGTCTTCTTCTATTATTTCCGTGAGCGTTTTATTCATGTTAATGGAGTAAATCCCCAACTTGACATTGGGGTTGATTAAAAGGAGACACTTCAGTTGGAAGGCTTAAGTGAAGATTAAACTGGAAGTTGTTGGCTAGTTCTGTATTTACTAACGCTAGACCTTCCCAAGGGAGAGGACTAGGATTTGCGAATAAGAGTTAGCTCAATCACTTGACTTTCCTTTATTTAGTAAGGGTTAACTAAGTGAAAACAACAACCTTTTTGATACTAAACCTAAGAAATCCAAACAAGGATAGAACTTCCAATTGATCATTCCCCCAGTCAAGGCTTTTTATTTAGAATATTAACAATCATTCTTAGTTTTTATTTCTTTAATTTACAACTATTTAGTTGCTCATTATCCAAACTCAACTCTCTTGAAAACCCCTAATTAATAAATTAGCATTCTCTCTGCAACTCGTTGGGAGACGACCTGGGATTCATACTCCCAATATTTTATTTCTAAAATTTTGTGACAACTCTTTTAAATTGATACGCGGAATCTTCATTGGTTAAGATCTATACTTGCAACGCCGTTTTCTCTATAAACTCTTAATCGGTGATTTTTCGCCACGTCAATTTTTGGTGCCGTTGCCGGGGTGTTGCAACAGTGTGCTAATTTATTGGTTAGATTTTTATTTTATTTGCACTTTATTTTATTTTATTTCCATGAGCTGTATGTTTCTTTCATTGAATGATGCATTCACTACCTGATCTGAGCCTACCCGCATTTGATCCTGAAATTGAAAGAACTATCTCACGTATAAGGCGGGCTCGGCGTCGGTTAGTCCTTTCTGAGGACAAATTTGAAACGTCATTTAAGGAAGAAACATGCTCCCTTTCTACTGATTTGGTTGATTAGAACGCAGAGGACATGGCAGCTCCCAGGAGGGTTACTCTTCAGGAAGCGGGAGTTCTGGACTTTACGCTCCCAGAAGGATTACTCTTCAGGATACGTGAGCTCCGGACTTTACACTACCACCTTTCCAAGCGCGTCATCCAAATCTGGGTGTAGATATTGAATTGAAGACTACACTAATTAATCTATTGCCAAAGTTTCACGGCCTACCTGTTCAAGAAACTCTCAAGAACTTCAGAGATTTTCAGACAGCCTGTTCTACTGTTAGGCGTAATGGTGCGACTGAGACTTCTATTCTGCTAGCCGCTTTTCCATTTTCTCTTAAGGGGAAGGCGAGAGAGTGGTACTACACTTAACCTGAAGTAGTCGTTACTAACTGGGATAACCTCAGGAGAGAATTCTTGAAGAAATACTTTCCAGCTGATGTTACCGATAGATTGAGGAAAGAAATTTCAATGATTATTCAAGGTGAATCCGAGAGTCTTTATAAATATTGGGAGCGCTTCTATAATGTCCTAGACTCATGCCCCCACCACATGATTGACAAGTTGGTATTGATCAGCTACTTTACACAAGGCATGAAGCCTCAGGATAAGACCACATTGGATGGTGCAAGTAATGGGTCTCTGAAAAAGTACAAGACTACAGATGAAACATGGCAACTGATCGCCGACTTAGCTGAATTTGCTCGGAACCACAAGCATAGGAACAACCATCCTAAGGTTGTTGTAAAGGTTTCCTCTAGGAGTGAGACTACTACTGTCACTGATAAACCACTATTTTATGGTTAATATTATGCTCAATTGAGTGGTTTTTATCAACTCTTTACTCACTTATTCATACAATTCGCATGTTTTACATTTTTCTTCCTGATTTTGTGCTATGATTGAAAACATGCTTCTTTGATCTTATATTTGCTTATTATTAATTCTCTCTTATTACCATTAGATGCCTTGATATGTGTGGTAAGTGTTTTCAGATATTATAGGTCAGGAATGGCTTGGAGGATGGAAAGGAAGCATGCAAAAGTGGAAGGAATACAAGAAGTTGTTAAGCTGTCCAGCCTGACCTCTTCGCGCTCAAAGGGCTATAACTTTAGCTATAGAGGTCCAAACGACGCGGTTTTAGTTGCGTTGGAAAGCTAACGTCCGGGGCTTCGATTTGATATATAATTTGCCATAGCTGCCCCGAAGTTAGGCGATGCGAACACGTGAATGACGCATCCGCGTGGCATCTGCGAACCTCAATCCGCGCGGCCGCGTGGACGACGCCTCCGCGTCACTTTGCCGCGACCTGTACGGACCAGATTGCACAATCAGCGACTTCTGGGCTGTTTCTGACCCAGTTTTCGGCCCGGAGAACACAGATTAGAGGCTATAAAGTGGGGTAATGCCTCCATTCATAATCATGCTCTCATAATTCACGATTTTAGGATTAAATGTAGTTTTTAGATAGAGAGGTTCTCTCCTCTCTCTTAGGATTTAGGATTTTAGGATTTCTATTAGTTTAGTTCAATTCATCTTCATTCCAGGTTCTATATTCCTTCAATATTTATTTTCTACTTTTATTTACTCTAATACTTTTATTTGTATTTGATTTATGTTGCCCAATTGGCTTATGAACCTTTCCATGTTATGACTTGAATTTATATTTAGACGTAGTTTGATTGCTTTATTTATATGAATGCTTTTAATTTAATTTAGATATTTTCCCTTTTGGCTTTGGTTGATTAATTGGTGACTCTTGAGTTATCAAACTCATTGTTGATTGAAAATTGGAATTCTTCAAGAATTGGTTCGAGATCCAATAACTCTAACTTTTCCCAAGGAAAGACTGGGACTTGAGGATTCGAATTAATTCATTCACTTGACTTACCTTCATAGTTAGAGGTTAACGAAGTGGGAGAAAAATCCAATTCTCATCACAATTGATAAGGATAACTAGGATAGGACTTCCAGTTCTCATACCTTGCCAAGAGTTTATTTTACAGTCATTTATTTAGTTTACTTGTCATTTATCATATCTGCTCATCATTCTCAAAACCCCCGATTTACAAAACTCATAACCAATAATAAGAACATACCTCCCTGCAATTCCTTGAGAAGACGACCCGAGGTTTAAATACTTTGGTTATCAATTTATTTAGGGGTTTGTTATTTGTGACAACCAAAACGTTTGCACGAAGGGATTTCTGTTGGTTTAGAATCTATATCTACAACGCAACTATTTTTATAAAATTCTTTACTAGCAAAAATCCTAACGTCAAAATGGCGCCGTTGCCGGGGAATTGCAAACGTGTGCCTTATTATTGGTTATTGTAAATATTTTTCAAAAAAAAAAAATTTTTAGATTTCTTTTTAAAATTTTTATCTTATCTTATCTTATTTTTCAAAATTCAATTATTTTTTTAAAATCATCTCTTTTTCAAAATATTTTCTTTTTGCTAGTTTTTGTTTTTATTTTCTCTCACTACTATGAACTCTCACCCCTTTGGCTATGAGTCTGGTTATAATTATGTTGCAGGAAGAGGAGATTATAATGACAACATGCACCATGGTTGGAACAATCAAAGATGGGAGGAGCCAAAAGGATTTGATCAACCTTCATGGCAACAACCACCTCCAATGGACTATCAACAACCATTCTGTGATACATATCAAGGCAATGGCTATGGTGAGCAATCTTTTGATTATCAACAACCACCACCATATGCCTATGAACCCTCTCCTTAACATGACTTTGGACCACCATACTCACAAGCCCCTTTTCGCCATTCACCTCCATATGACCCTAACCCTCAACTACCATACCAACCACCTTATGAGCCATATGAACCATATATAGAACCACCCCAATTCCAACCCAATTACTCCCAAGAACCACTACTTCAATATTCACCATCTCCATATCCATCAATCCAAGAGCACTATGATCCTACATATGACAGCCGAGCGCATCAAGAGTCAAAGGATCGGTTCAAGGAAACAGTGGATCGATTTCAGGCAACCATTCGTCAATTGGAGCAAGTGATAAATCAATTAGCTTCCCGATGTTCGTACACTCAAGGAACCCCCATGGCTTCATGTGGACAATCTAATGAAGAACGTAGCATGACGGAGATACTAGAAACTCCAGTGAATGGAATAGAGCATGACTTTGTACTTGAACAAGTGAAGGAAGCCAGAATTATTGAAGAAGAAGAAGTGGTTGAAGACTTAGGAGATGCAGAACCTCCATGGAAACGTCTAGTCATAGAACCCCCTTCCAAGACGTTTAAAATTGATGGTGAGGAGGGTGTACAACCTCCAAGGCATATCACAGTTGAAGACTTGGAAGAGGTTGATCAAGAGATGGAGATTCAAGAAGAAGAAGCACAACCTCTCATGCCCTTGGAAAGCAATGAAGAGGAGATTGAATTGGAAGAGAGCTACCAAGAGGAAGAGGTTGAAATTGAAGAAGCTTGCAAAGAGGTGGTAGTTATCAGAGAATAGCACAAGGGAGTGGAGCTTGCAATTTCATTAAAAATACCTCCCCCTAAGTTGCCATCATCCCTCACAACATTCAAGTGGGTAAAATTCATATCCCTTAGCTTTCTAATTCCACTTGAATATGGGCTACTGGAGACGGATGGTCAACTTAGAGCTCTTTGTGACATTAAGAGTAAGCGGAAGATGGTTAGTGGTAAGAATTGTCCTGCAAGGTTCATCATGGTTGGAAGCTCAAAGTTTAAATGCAAAGGTTGGTGTAAAGCTCAACTGAATGAGTCTAGGAAGTTGTTTGGACGCTTCAGTGAGAATTCTAAAGCTGAACCACCCGGATGGAATCATGATAATCAACTTGAAGACGGGTGCAGAAACAAGATTTGGGATCCCGGAGGATATTGGATTTGCAAACATTGGTGGGGATTCTTGGATCAGTACAAGCATAAACCACCATAACAGGGAGCTCACCAAAGGTCCAACTTAAGGACTTTAACTAAAAGTGCTAGGTGGGAGACAACCCACCATGGTATGATCGTTCTTTTTCAATTTTATTTCGTGTTGTTTATTTTATTTTATTTTCATTGAACCTGGAAGTTTTCATAGCATCTATATTAACACTGCATATTGCATAATGCATAATTGCATAATAAAAAAAAAAAGAAAGGGAAAACACGCACGCGACGCGGCAGTGTCGCTGACGTGTCCGCGTCACTAGTGCGTTGGGAAAAAAGAATTGAACAGAGAGTAACGCGAGAGCGTGGCTGGAGGCGCGCCTTTAGCATAATTTGACCCCACGCGACCGCGTCACTCACGCGACCGCGTCATGTGGAACTTTGGCCTCTCACGCGACCGCGTCACCCACGTAGCCGCGTGCCATGAAAATCGACGTCACAACGGTGCATGGCCAAAAGTTGTGCTGGAATTGGGCTGGACTCGTGCTAGAAGCCCAAGCCCTCTCACGTGAACGCGTGCCCCACGCGGCCGCATTGTCTTTCAAAAAATGGCCATCCACGCGATCGCGTCACCCACGCGACCGCGTCACCCAGATTTTTGGCAAAATGCAATTCAAACAGAGAGTTGTACGAATGCGAGGCCGCACTCGCGCCACGAGCACAAATCAAGTGACGCGATCGCATGACCCACGCGTCCGCGTCGCCTGTCCTTATTGCGCACCACGCGGCCGCGTCACCCACGTGACCGCGTCGCCAGCGTCGCACACCTTAACCTAATATGCCAAAATATTTTATCTTTTCTTCCCCAATCCTAATTTTTCCTCCCTCCTTCCTTACTTACTTCTTCTTCCCTTCTTTCCATTCTCATTCTTCTTATATTTTATTTTATTTATTTGCATATTTCATTCATTGCATTTTAATTTAGTGTATATTTTTTTTCTTCTTTTCTACATTCATTATTTTTCCTTTGGTGTTGAATTTTCTTATTTAACTGTTGCATCCTTTCTGGTATAATTTTTAGTGACTTGTTTTACAATGTTGGGTGATGCTATTTTTCTGTCAATGTCAATCTTTTATGATACTTGTATTCCTTTTGCATTGACATGAACTTACATTGTCTTTCATTACCCGCTCTCTTCCCCATTGTTGTACATTTTGTACCACTGGCATGCCATGGCTTCTATTATTTTCTCACGTACATGTTGAAGCTTCCATGTAAATGAGACCCTTATCATTTGGCATTAACCCATCCATACTTCATTTATTTTCTTATCTTTATTTCTGGGTTACTTTTCTTCCCTTTTTCTTTTCAGGATGGCCACCCGGAGGGGAACGGGAAGACGTTTACATGGGGAGACAAGACAAGTCCATCTGCACAATCTTTGGAGAGAAGCATCAGTTGGAACAACCCGTCTATCTGCACATCTTAGCATGCACCGAGGACGGTGCAATCTTTAAGTGTGGGGAGGTCGATACCGATCTCCATGGGTTAGCTATTTTCTTCTTTTCAACACCATTGTTTTATTTTCTTTGTTTATTCATTATTGCATTTGCATATTTGATTGCATGTTTGTTTGATTTTATGCATTTAGTTACTACTTGGTTGAAGTAATATTTTATTTTCAAGAAATTTTTATAGTATTTTACTAATTTAAATTGAAAAAAAAAATTTATGTGTTAAATTTGTTTGAAGTTGTATTTGGAACATGGTTTTTGAGCCAAAGAACACACAACCTGTGAGATTTTGAGCTTATTTACATGGTTATATTATTTAACCATAATATTTATTCTTGTGTGTTTTCTTCTCTATAATTGTAATCTTTACTTTGTTCCATTCTATATTTCCATTATTTAGTATATTTACATGCTTGCATATGATTGAGGCCATTGTTTGATTCTAGCTCACCATTCCCAAATTAGCCTACCTTTACATCACCCTTGTTAGCCCCCTTGAGCCTTTAAATCCCCTCTTGTTTTATAACCACATTACTAGCCTTAAGCAGAAAAATAAAATAAAAATCCCAAGTTGAATCCTTGGTTAGCTTAAGATAGAAATTGTGTAATTGTTTAAGTGTGGGGAAACTTTATGGGAACACGGATGATAGAAACAAGGTAGAAAGTTAAAAAGAATAAAAATATTTCAAAATAAAAATTTTTTTGGGAAGCATGCTCATGTGAAATCAAGGTAATTAAATTACCATGTGCATAAAAAAAAATTTCAGTATTTAAATTAAGGGGATACAAAAGAATTCCCCAAATGCAAAATAAAGCAATGCACATGGGACAAAATTCAAAAATAAGTTTGATACATGAGCATGTAATACAAAAGTGGGAAAAAATTTGGGTAGCTAGGTAAAGAATTTTAAATTTTATAAAGTATGTATATGTTAGGTGAGATCTTAGACTAATTAAGGATTCACTCTGTTAGCTCACTTAGCCTTATATATACATCCCCACCTTTACCTCAGCCCCATTTCAACCTTGAAAAGACCTCATGATGTTTGCATTAGTATACTAAATATTTGTTGATTGGTTAGCTGAAGAACAAAGTTTAGAAAGTATGATTAGAGAAGATTAGAGTGAAGTACCCTATACACTTGAGAGATTAGAGTGATATACACTACCAGTGAGGGTTCAATGCTTGATTCTATGTTCACTGCTTTCATGAGCTATCTTCTTACAAGTTTACTTGTCTTTCATTGTATAATTTGAATTAGTGGAATTGATTCATATTTGTCTTGAAGAACTTGCTTACTTTTAACCAAGTAGATAGAAACATTTTTGCATTCATATAGATAGGTTGCATTTCATACATTTTACCATTCCTCTTCATTCCTTTATAGCTTCTCTTGAGCTTAGCATGAGGACATGCTAAAATTTAAGTGTGAGGAGATTGATAAACCACTATTTTATGGTTTATCTTGTGCTCAATTGAGTGGTTTTTATCAAGCCTTTGCACACTTATTCATACTATTTGCATGGTTTTACAATTCCTTCCTCATGATATGATATATGTGAAAACATGTTTTCTATGCTTTAGAAATATTAAATTTAATTATCCTTTATTACCATTCGATGTTTTGATATGTGTGTTAAGTGATTTCAGAGATTACAGGGCAGGAATGGCTTAGAGGATGGAAAGGAAGCATGCAAAAGTGGAAGGAATACAAGAAGTTGGAGGAATTGCTAAGCTGTCCAGCCTGACCTCTTCGCACTCAAATGGCTATAACTTTAGCTACAGAGGTCCAAATGATGCGATTCCAGTTGCGTTGGAAAGCTAACGTCCGGGGCTTCGATTTGATATATAATTTGCCATAGCTGCCCCGAAGTTAGGCGACGCGAACGCGTGAATGACGCGCCCGCGTTGCATCTGCGAACTGCAATCCGCGCGGACGCATGGATGACGCCTCCGCGTCACTTGGCCGCGACCTGTACAGACCAGAAAGTGCTGGAAGTGACTTTTGGACTGTTTCTGACCCAGTTTTCGGCCCAGAGAACACAGATTAGAGGCTATAAAGTGGGGAAATACATTCATTCATAAGGAAGCTTTTCATAATTCATAATTTATAGTTTAGATGTAGTTTTTAGAGAGAGAGAGGCTCTCTCCTCTCTCTTAGGATTTAGAAATTAGGATTTTTAGAAATTAGGATTTATTTCAACTCTTCATCAGGTTCAATATTTTCTTTACTTTATATTTATCTCTTATTTTTAAATACTTTAATGCTTTTATTGATATTTGATTTATGTTGCCCAATTGGCTTATGAACTTTTCATGTTAGGATTATACATTATTGAGATGTTTTCAAATTGATGATTTCAATTCAGCTTTCCACATTCTTGGCTTTGGTTAGAAAATCAGTAACTCTTGAGTTATCAAACTCAACGTGATCGATAACCGCTATCTTTACTAATTAGCTTGAACTTCTATAATCCCAATCTTTTCCTATGAATTAACTAAGATTTGAAGATCAAACTAATTAGCCAATTGACCTTCCTTTGCAACAGCAGAGGTTAACTAAGTGGAGTCAAGATTCAATTTTCGTCATTATTGATAAGGATAACTAGGATAGGCCTTCCAATTTCTCACACCTTGCCAAGAGTTTATTTTACAGTCATTTATTTATTTTACTTGTCATTTATTTTATTTGTTCCCCATTCTCAAACCCCCCAAATTACAAACTCATAACCAATAATAAGAACATACCTCCCTGCAATTTCTTGAGAAGACGACCCGAGGTTTAAATACTTCGGTTATCAATTTATTTAGGGGTTTGTTACTTGTGACAACCAAAACGTTTGTAAGAAAGGTTGATTGCTTGGTTTAGAAACTATACTTGCAACGAGAGTTTACTATAACTTCTAAACCATCAATCTTCAGTTCTTCAGTCACACAGGCTATATGTGAAATGACTAACCTACTAAAGCAGATGCAGTTGAACCAGCAACAGTCTCAACCTCCTCCCCCACAACAGAGTCATCAACTAGTTCCTCAGAGAGTATGTAGAATATGTGCGGATTACAGTCATTACACGGATGAATGTCCACAGCTCCAACAGGAGGACAATACCTTGGCAGCTACTCACAATTTCTATGACCGCCCGAATCAAGGATACTATCAACAAGGCGACAACTACAACCAAGGTGGAAACTACAATCAAGGGTGGCAGGACAACTCCAACCAGGGTTGGAGAGATAATTCCAACCATGGCTAGAGGGACAACTATAATAGAGGAGGCAGAGACAACAATGGAAATCAGAGGTGGAATAATAACAACAAACAGCAGAATCAGAACCAGCCTTACAGAGCACCTCACCAAAGGCAGTCCCAAGCACCTCAGAACAACCAACAGCAGACCTCTCAGATTACATACCTCCATTCCTCTTCCAATGACAAGTTGCTACACTCTATTGATCAAAGGCAGAAGACCATGGAGAACAACCTCACTTCTACCTTGAATGGTCTGAACTCTACCTTGCAAGCTCTTGTCTCACAGATTGGATCACTGAATAATCCCACCAACCAGCCTTTAAGCTCCAGTGGAATTCCTTCTCAATCCTTACCAAACTCCAAGGGTGGCATCAATGCCATCACTTTAAGATCCAGAACCACATTGCAAGAGAGGAACCAAGAGGAGCTAAACCCACAAGAACACACACCAGTTGAGGATATGGTAGAAATGGAAGATGCTGAAGAGGAAGAGGAAGTACAAGACAAGGTTGAAGAAGAAGCAGCTCAGCCAAGGAATGGAGCACCAAAGGTAGCAGAAGCTGCAAATGGCGCCATTCCTATCCCATTTCCACACCTTGCACGGAAGTCCAGAAAGCAGATGGAACTTGATCCCAAAATGGTAGAAATTTTCAAAAAGGTTGAAGTAACTGTACCCCTTTTTGATGTTATTCAACAAGTGCCTAAATATGCAAAGTTTCTGAAAGATTTATGCATACACAAAGATAAAATTAATGAATTAGAAACTATTCCTTTAGGTAGTTCTATATCTGCTTTAATGGGAGGTATTCCTGAAAAATATAGTGATCCAGGTCCATGCATGGTTAACTGTACCATTGGACGTGTATTATTTTCTGACTGCATGTGTGATTTAGGAGCGTGTGTTAGTATAATGCTATTGTCTATATATGATGCTTTGAGGCTCCCTCCCTTAAAAAGGTCGGCAGCTCATTTTGTGTTAGCAGATAAAAGCATTATTATAGTAGTTGGAATTGCTGAAGATGTATTAGTGAGCATTAAGGGGCTCACATTTCCCATTGACTTCTATATCCTGGAAATTCCCCCTAATGACTCAGGAAGACCGTCATCAATCCTGCTTGGAAGACCATTCCTGAAGACTTTGAAGTTCAAGCTGGATGTATTCTCAAGAACTTACTCCTTTGAGATAGATGGCAGAGCAGTGAGTTTCAGTTTGAATGAAGCTATGAAGCACCCTCCGAAAGATCATTCTATCTTCCAGTGTGACATCATTGATGAAACTGTAGCTGAAGTTCACCAAGAAAAAGTAGAAGGGAAACACTTGGAGCAAGATCCACATGTGGGGACACCCTCTGAACATAATGAGGACACTTTGCCATTATCAATAACCCTGGATGTTCTAGAGCCTAGCCATGATCAGAGATCGGAATTGAAGCCCCTTCCTCCACACCTCAAGTATGCTTAGCTTGAGGATAATCAGAAGTTCCCAGTTATCATTGCAAGGGAACTCACTTCCCAACAGGAGGAGCAGCTGCTCAGTGTGCTGAGACAACACAAGAAAGCAATTGGGTGGAGCTTGGCGGATATAGTAGGCATCAGCCCTCAAGTCTGTGAGCACATAATATTTTTAGAAGAGGGAGCAAGACCTGTCCGTCAACCTCAAAGAAGACTGAATCCCACCATCCTAGAGGTTTTAAGAAGGAAGTGACCAGACTATTGGAGGCAGACATCATCTACCCCATTTCAGATAGCGAATGGGTCAGTCCAGTACAAGTGGTGCCCAAGAAGTCTGGGGTCACAACAGTAAAGAATGAGCATGGAGAGCTCCTGATAACTAGAGTGCAGAATTCATGGAGAGTTTGTATTGATTACAGGCGTCTCAACCAAGCTACTCGCAAGGATCATTATCCCCTGCCATTCATTGATCAAATGCTGGATCGCCTTTCAGGTAAATCGCATTACTGCTTTTTAGATGGTTACACAGGCTATTTTCAGATCCATCTAGCTCCTGAGGATCAGAAAAAAGACTACTTTTACATGTCCCTTTGGAACTTATGCTTACAAGAGAATGCCTTTTGGCTTGTGCAATGCACCAGCTACTTTCCAAAGGTGCATGATGAGTCTTTTCTCTGATCTTATTGAGAATTGTATGGAAGTTTTTATGGATGATTTTAGCATATACGATGATTCTTTTAGCCTTTACTTGGATAATTTATCTAGAGTATTAGACAAGTGCGTTAGATCAAATCTTGTTTTGAATTTTGAAAAGTGTCATTTTATGGTCAAACAAGGTATTGTTCTAGGACATGTTGTCTCTAATACTGATATTTCTGTGGATCCAGCAAAGGTAGATGTCATTTCTAGTTTACCTTACCCCTCCTCCGTGAGGGAAGTCCATCCGTTCCTTGGCCACACAGGTTTCTACAGGAGATTTATTAAAGATTTCAGTAAGGTAGCATTACCTTTATCCAGACTACTGCAGAAAGATATTGAGTTTGAGTTCAGTGAGGATTGCATGCAAGCATTTGATAAGCTGAAGATCACCTTGACTCAAGCTCCAATTGTGAGAGGACCAGACTGGAACCAGCATTTTGAGATTATGTGTGATGCCTCCAACCATGCAGTAGGAGCGGCGCTGGCTCAGCGCGAAGGTAAGAATCCTTTCGTAATAGCTTATGCATCTAAAACCTTAGACGTTGCTCAGTCTAATTACACTACTACTAAAAATGAGCTTCTTGCTATTGTTTTTGCTCTGGATAAATTCTGAGACTATTTACTTGGTACTAAGGTAGTAGTGTACTCGGACCATGCAACTCTAAAATATTTATTAGCTAAAAAAGAGTTAACCAAGGTTGATACGGTGGATACTGTTGCTGCAAGAATTTGACTTAGAAATTAAGGATAGGAGTAGTAACCAGAATTTAGTGGCAGACCACTTGAGTCGCCTTGAGCACATTAAGGATGACTCCTCTCCCATCAATGATGCTTTTCCAGTTGATAGCTTGCATACAGTATCTGAAGTAGCTCCTTGGTATGCACCCGTAGCTAATTATCTACTTAGCCATACTTTCCTTCCCAATTTTACTAAGCATCAAAGAGACAAGCTGAAAAGCGAGTCCAAATATTATATATGGGATGATCCATATTTATAGAGGTGTGGTGCTGACCAGGTAATTAGAAGGTGTGTACCCCAATTCAGAATTCCAGTCCATTTTAGAGGCTTGCCACTCTTCTGAGAGTGGAGGACATTTTGGCCCTCAAAGAACAGTTAGAAAAGTTTTAGATTGTGGATTCTGGTGGCCTACTCTTTTTAAAGATGCTGCTATCTTTTGTAAATATTGTTTCCCTTGCCAAAGGTTTGGTAATATATCCAAGAGGGATGAGATGCCTCAACAGACTATGCTTTTCTGTGAAATTTTTTATGTTTGGGGCATTGACTTCATGGGTCCATTTCCAAACTCTAGTGGTTACCTTTATGTACTGTTAGCTGTAGATTATGTTTCTAAATGGGTGGAAGCAATTCCTACCCGTACTGATGATGCTAACACTGTTATTTTCTTTGTTAGAAACCATATTATTTGTCGCTTTGGATCACCACGAGCAATCCTGAGTGATCAATGCACTCACTTTTGTAACAGGAGACTAACGGGATTACTGAAGAAGCATGGGATTATTCACAAAGTAGCAACAGCATATCATCCCCAGACCAATGGGCAGGTAGAGGTATCTAACAGAGAGATTGAACGTATTCTGGAGAAGATAGTAAAGCCTCATAGGAAGGACTGGAGTGCCAGGTTACAAGATGCGCTCTGGGCATATCGAACAGCGTACAAGACACCCATTGGGATGAGCCCCTTCCGCTTAGTGTGCGGTAAGGCTTGCCACCTTCCAGTAGAAGTGAACACAAGGCCTTCTGGGCTGTAAAGGAATGCAGCATGAATTTTAAGGAAGCTGGTGCAGAAAGGAAGCTGCAACTAGCAGAATTAAAGAACCTTCGCCTAGAAGCATATGACAACTCCAGGCGATACAAGGAAAAGATGAAGGCCGTCCATGACAAGCACATAAAAAGGAGAGAATTCAGACCAGGGGCGTTAGTTCTTCTTTACAACTCCAGACTGAGGCTTATGCCAGGCAAACTGAGATCAAGATGGGAAGGTCGCTACAGAGTAGAAAAGGCAGAGCCATACGGAGTTTTTCACCTGCGTTATCCTTCTAGCTCCAAATTCATTAAGGTCAATTGACACCGCCTAAAGCTTTATCATGGTGAAAAGTTAAAGGATCACAAAGAGCTAGAGGTCTTTCTCCTGGAAGACCCACCAACAGAAGCAGAATGAGCCTAAAGACCGTCCAACTTAAGGACGTAAGAGCAAAGTGCTAGGTGGGAGACAACCCACCATGGTATGATCGTTCCGTTTCAGTCTTAGTTTTATTTTTTTCGTTTTCTACTTTATTTTTTCTTAATGACTCTTCTCATAATCTCTGCACATAGTCTGCATTGGCATTTGCATTCTGCATAAAAGAAAAAAGAAGAGGGGGGAAAAGAGCACGCGACGCGCACGCGTCATATGTGCTTTCGTAACAAGAAGAAAAGAAGCAGAGAGTTATGCGGGAGCTTGGTTAGAGGCGTGCCATAGGCACAGAACACACCCACGAGAACGCACCCCTGATGCGTCAGCATCACTTGCAAAATCAGCCATCCATGCGTGCGCGTCACTCACGCGCACGCGTGACTCTACAAAATTGACGTAAAGAGGTATATGGCAGAGAGTTGTGATAGAGTGGGGCTGGAATGGTGCTGGAAGCACAAGCCCTATCACGCAAACGCGTGACCCACGCGTCTGCGTCATTATTCAAATAGAGGCCATTCACGCATGCGCGTCACCCACGTGTATACATCGCCCTAAATTTTGGCAATATGCTTATCAGAGACTTGTGCATGCGCGATGCTGCTTTCGCGCCAATAGCACAAATCAGGTCACGCATACGTGTGATCCACACGTCCGCGTTACCTGAAATGATCACAATCCACGCGATCACATGCCCCACGCGTCTGCGTCACACGCGACGCACAGCTTATCCAGATCAGCGCCAGATATCTTATTTTTTCTTCCCCAATCCTAATTTCTTTTATCCCTTCTTATTTCTTTCTTCTCCCTTCTTCCTTCTTTATTCTTTCTTACTTTTCACTATCTCCTCCCTTATTTTTCACATCCATTATCAATGTTCTTTACTTTTCCATTATTCTTTTTCTTTTTATTTATGTTTTCTTCTTCCTTTTTCTTTTTTTTCATTATCTATGTTTTCTTTTTCTTTCATTTTTTATATTCTTTTGATTGGTGTTAGAAATTTAATTCGGTGATTTTTTTCTTCTATATTTTGCTTGTGAGTGTATTAAGGAACAGCTTGACAATTAATATTACTTCTTAAAAGGGTTGCTTGCATGTTCAAATTAATGCTTTCAATCATATATTTAGCACTCATGCTAAGTGTTTGTGAAAAAGCCCGTATGACATTGTGCATTATTTTAAATTATTCTATTCTCCCACTCTAATGCCTGTTTTTCACAAAACCCCTTTTCTATTTTATTGATTAAATATAATTGTCAATACAAACAGATTGTTAGCTTGAAAGAGTTGATAATCTAACTTGGACATTTAATGCTTGATCTATGCTACTCATGCCTTTGCCGGCATGCCAATAAATATCTTGCATCTAATTGCCATCACATGCACTTGCTATGTTTCCATTGATGAACTGATCACATGTAGTCATGACCATGTGTTAACGACATCCTTCTTTACCGTGCATTGATTATCACGTATCCTATCTTCTTCCTTGCTCTAACCCTTGTAATTTTAAAGTACTTACCTTTTCCCTTTCAGGATGGCCACCAAGAAGGGTAAAGAGAAAGCTACTCCCAAACCACCAACAAGGACAGGAACAAAAAGAGCGCTAATGGCAAAGCCATCTTCAATAACTGTAAAACCCTCAACAAAGCGAATCAAGAGGATCAGCAAGGTCGATGAAAAAGAGAAAGCCTTTCCAGCAAAGGACACTGTGCGGTTCACTAACCCCTACTGTGAGCAGATGTTCCCCATACTGGCTGGGCAAAACTATAAGAATGAGTACCTACTCATCCTCCCGAACCACATTGTTGAATTTGTTGAACCTTGCATTGAGCAAAGACAATGTGGATTCTTAGGAAGACAACCACAGCAGGTTAATCTATCATGGGTAGTTGAATTCTACTCCAATTTTCACATGCCAACACTGCAGTCTGTCTATATCCATCAGAAGCAAGTCCCCATAACTGAAAAGGCCATTCAGTGAGCTTTTGATCTTCCCCCTGCTCCTGAAGGATTAGACGCATTTCAAGAAGCCTCTGTCCAATGCCAGACATACAAATTTGACTGGGACGCTGTTCTCAGAGTTATAGCACAACCTGGCAGTAGATGGATCTTTGGATACCATCGATCCCAACCTAAGGGAATATTGGCTTCAGCACTGACCCTGGAGGCTCGAGTATGGGCACAGATTATGTCCCACTACGTCTTTTCGAGCACTCACGAGTCCTCCTTCACCGTAGACATGGTTGTTCTACTCTGGTGTATCCTTACAGACCAGCCTCTCAATTTTCCAAGACACACCCGAAATGCTATGGGACACGTACAAATTGCGGGCAACTTACCTTTTCCCGCCTTGATTTAAGATCTAGTCTCAGCAGTCAGAGTCTCTTACAGAGCTGCGGATACCAAGACCATACATCTGCGGAATGATCAGTACGTCCCGAACGGGAAGTATATCAGACCTCCAGCAGCCGCTAACAACTGGAGCACAGAAACAGCAGAAGATATTCCTTCTCCTTCCACATCACAAGCACCTCCAACAAACTAACTGCTCTATCAGATACTTGAGAGATTGGACTGGCTAGATCGGCAGGGAAAGTAAAGAGAGCGCTGTAACAAGCGCCGATTTACATACCTCAAGGAGCTGCTTGTTGGCAACTACCCACCCGAGGAAGATATGGACTCCACTTCATTTACAAGCACAGGGAGCCATGACGGTCCCGCTTGTGGAGACACTGCTACCAGCCCCCCTTTGTTCCTAACAGATAGCACCGAGGATGGTACAAAGCTTTAAGTGTGGGGAGGTCGGTTAGTACCTGCTTCCGGAGGTAATTTCTCTTTCTTAAACATCAATATGATATTTATTTTTCTTTTGTTAGAATAGGATAAATTGCATAGTAATAGGTATTTGCATGCATGTTCTAATTGGTTGAAAAATAATAAGTTTCTTTTTAAGACCCTATTTTTGAAAAATTTCACTAATTTAAATTAAAATCTTTTCGTTAAAACTTGTTCGAAGTTGTATGTGGAACATAAGATGATAGCTAAAGAACACACAACCCGTGAGATTTGAGCTTAATTACATGGTTACATTATTTAATCATAATATTTTATTCTTGTGTGTTTTCATCTCTATGATTGTAATCTTTATTTTGTTCCATTCTATATGTTCAATATTTAGTGTATTTAAATGCATGCATATGATTGAGGCCGTTAATTGTTTTAGCTCACTTATCCAAAATAGCCTACCCTTTCAATTTCCCTTGTTAGCCACTTTGAGCCTTTTAAATCCCATTTGTTCTATATTTTACCACATCACTAGCCTTAAGAGGAAAAACAATTAAATACCCCAATTGAATCTTTGGTTAGCTTAAGTTAGAGATTGTGTATCAATTGAGTACGGAAAGATCGTGGGAACATGGGCTAATAAAGGAATATGTCATGATAAAATAAAGGGAATTTGGGTACCTACTCATGTAAGACCAGAAAAATTAAAAACCCATGTGCATTGATAATGTTATGTTTATTTTTATGCTTAATAAAAAAAAATATTCAAGGTAATTAAGTAATTAAATAAGGGGACAAAATTACCCCAATGCTAAGTTAAGTTAATGAAAAGATCAATACATATGTGATAAAAATTAAAAGAAAGGTTAATGCATGAGTATGTAATACAAAAGTGAGAATTTTAGGTAAGAGCTTAGGTTAATCAAGGATTCAATTTATAGCTCACTTAACCATATATATACATACATACATATATATACATACATACATACATATATATATATATATATATATATATATATATATATATATATCCTCACCTTTACCTTGGCCCCATTACAACCTTGAAAAGACCTCATGATGTTTGCATTGGTGCATTAAATACTTGTTGATTGGTTAGTTGAAGAACAAAGTTTAGAAAGCATGACTAAGAGAAGAATAGAGTGATTACCCTATACACTTGAGTGATTAGAGTGCACATACACCATCAGTAAGGGTTCAATGCTTAGTTGCATTCATATACATAGGTTGCATTGCATTGCATAGGTCTTACTTTTCCCTACTTGTTTATTTTATCTCCTTGAGCTAAGCATGAGGACATGCTAATGTCTAAGTGTGGGGAGGTTGATAAACCACTATTTTATGGTTTATCTTGTGTTTAATTGAGTGGTTTCATTAAGTCTTTACCCACTTATTCATATGAACTGCATGATTTTACAATCCCTTCCTAAGTTTGTTGTATGGTTGAAAATTTGCTTCCTAGAGATCTTTAATTTGTGTATTTCAATTCTCCTTTATACCATTCGATACCGTGATCCGTGTGTTAAGTGTTTCAGGCTTTACAGGAAAGAAATGGCTTAGAGAATGGAGAAGAAGCTTGCAAAAATGGAAGGAACACAAGAAACTAAGGAGATGACCAAGCGAGCATCGACGCGCGCGCATGGCTCACGCGAGCGCGCGGAATGGAGAAAGTCGCAGTGACGCGTGCACGTGCCTGACGCGCACGCGCGAATTGGAGTCTGCACGAATGACGCGCACGCGTGGACGATGCGTACGCGTGATAAGGAAAACCGCTGAATGACGCACACGCGTGACCGACGCGTATGCGTGACCTGCGCAATCTGCAAAAATAACAGAAAATGCTGGGGGCGATTTTAGGCCGTGTTCTGACCCAGTTTTCAGCCCAGAAACACAGAATAAAGCCAGGAAACGTGCATAGACTCAAGAGACATCAACACACATTATCATTAGGATAGTTTTAGGATTTTAGATCTGAATCTAAAGAGAATCACTCTTCCTCTAGGTTTTCTTTACATTCATAAGTTTATTAGTTTTATGTTTTTGCTTTGGATTTTGGATATTGAAGAGTCACCACCTCCATTGAAGTTACTATTCTAGTTTGTTTCCTTATTCCCTTACTCCTTTAGTGATTTATTAATCCTGTTCAGATAATTATGTTGCACTTGGGATTTATTAATACAGTTTATTTCTTTTCCCTTTAATCAATTTTCAATCCTTATTCTGTTTAATTTATCATGTCTTCTTCTATTATTTCTGTGAGCATTTTATTCATGTCAATGGAGTAAATCCCCAACTTGACATGGGGGTTGATTAAAAGGAGACACTTTAGTTGGAAGGCTTAAGTGAAGATTAAACTGGAAGTTGTTGGCTAGTTCTGTATTTACTAACGTTAGACCTTCCCAAGAGAGAGGACTAGGATTTGCAAATAAGAGTTAGCTCAATCACTTGATTTTCCTTTATTTAGTAAGGGTTAACTAAGTGAAAACAACAACCTTTTTGATACTACACCTAAGAAATCCCAACAAGGATGGAACTTCCAATTGATCATTCCCCCAGTCAAGGCTTTTTTATTTAGAATATTAATAATCATTCTTAGTTTTTATATCTTTAATTTACAACTATTTAATTGCTCATTATCCAAACTCAACTCTCTTGAAAACCCCTAACTAATAAATTAGCATTCTCTCTGCAACTCGTTGGGAGACGACCTGAGATTCATACTCCCAGTATTTTATTTCTAAATTTTTGTGACAACTCTTTTAAATTGATACGCGGAATCTTCATTGGTTAAGCGCTATACTTGCAACGCCGTTTTCTCTATAAACTCTTAATCGGTGATTTTTCGCCACGTCAATTTTTGGCGCCGTTGCCGGGGAGTTGCAACAGTGTGCTAATTTATTGGTTGGATTTTTATTTTATTTGCACTTTATTTTATTTTATTTTTTACCATGAGCTGTATGTTTCTTTCATTGAATGGCGTGTTCACTACCTGATCCGAGCCTACCCGCATTTGATCCTGAAATTGAAAAAACTATCTCACGTATAAGGCGGGCTCGACGTCGGTTAGTCCTTTCTGAGGACAAATTTGAAACGTCATTTAAGAAAGAAACAGGCTCCCTTTCTACTGATTTGGTTGATTTGAACACAGAGGACATGGCAGCTCCCAGGAGGATTACTTTTCAGGAGGCGGGAGCTCTGGACTTTACGCTCCCAGGAGGATTACTCTATAGGAGGTGGGAGCTAAATATACTGTTTTACCCTTACTTGTCATATGTTTAGTATTTAAGGGATTAAACTTATGTAACCTGGAGAAATTGGACAGTCTTCAAACCTTTTTCACCTCCCCCATGGAGGGAGGTCTGCCATTATTTTCGTTTTTCCATTGATTTTACTTCAGTATGAGTCTCTAAACCTCCTAGGTTGAGGGGAGGAGTCCTACTGAGTCATATGAATTAATAAAAGTACTATTTCGTCTTCTTCGATCAGTGTTTGATCTATCTCTAAGATGTATATTCCGATCTTCATCATGGTGAACAGGACGATCTGACAAATTGGTTCTATTCATCACATTAAGACGAACGTGCCTGACAAACACCCGCGTCTACTTGGGATCGTGTGAGTACCTGGAAGAAAAGCACGAGCCAACAGCTATGGTTATACATCTCTCAGACGATTAATCCACGATTTTGTTGGGGACTTCTTGAGACACCAGTTCAGCCAATCTCTGGGGAGATTAGGGTCTCCATGGTATATGCTAGAATCCAAAGAAGTAGCGTTCTCTAATCCAGAAGATTTGACCTTGTCTGTGGCGTTTTGAGTGGGATCGCCAAGAGAATGGACTGCTATGCGCTTCACCTTTTGTCAGGTTGAATATCACAACCACTGGCCATGGCCGTGTTCAACCTGAGCAGAGGAGACCAAGGACCATTGGCGTGGCTTTAATCACTTACAACCTACCATAGAAGAAGATCATTCACAAGCAAGGAAGACAGTAGTACCAGAGTTACTTCAAAAAGACAAAGCAACTCCGACTCTCATCCCTATTCCTATCTTTTATTCCAATTTTGTATTCCTTTCATACCTTCACAACTTATGAGAAATGTTATGTTTATATCACTGATAATACAACTCCTTCTGATTCTGCTTGACTAAGACTTGCAAGACAACCACAGCTTGCTTCAAGCCACAATCCTCGTGGGATCGACCCTGATACTGCTATTGATGTACGAAATAGTGTGGGTTTTGTGTACACGCGCACCAAATTTTTGGTGCCGTTGCCGGGGATTGTTGTGTTTGGACAAACTGCCGGATTGTTTTGCTCCTTAGATAAGGTAAATTATTTTATTTTTATTGAGTCTTTTATTTTTGTTTTCTTCTTCTTCAATTTTCGAAAAATTCTTAAAACCTTTTCAAATTTATTTTTTCTTTTCTTTGTTTAATTTTGTCCTTGGTATTGAGTCTTCCATGTTCTTGTTTCCTGTTTTTCAATTCCAAAAAAATAAAATTTTCCTTAACCTTTCTCAAATTTTTTTTCTTTTCTTTATTTAATCCTTGCATTTTTTGAATGTGTCTATGTTCTTGGTAAGTTCATGTTCTTTGAGTCTTTCTTTCTAAAAATTTTGAAAAATAATTTTTTCTTTGTTTAATCTTGTTTCAAGTCTTTAAGTTTGGTATTTTCTTGTTTATTTTTTTGCAATTGTCCAAAATTTGTGTTTTGGTTTTCTAAAAATTTTAAGTTTAGTGTTCTTTTTATGTTCTTATGTTTTTTGAGTCTTTATATTTTTTTTCTGTATTCTTGTGAGTCTTCAAAGTGTTCTTGAGTCTTGTATGTATCTTGATCTTGAAATTTTTAAGTTTGGTGTCCCTTCGTGTTTCCCTCCAAATTTTCAAAAATAAAGGGGTGCTAGATCTAAAAATTTTAAGTCTTGTGTCTTTTTTGTGTTTTTTTTTTCATCATAAAATTCAAAAAAATAAAAAAATATATTTTCTAACTGATTTCCAACCAATATTTTCGAAAATTACTAAAAATTCAGATTTGAATTTTCAAATTTTATCTTATCTCATCTTAGTTGTCAAGTTTTCAAAAATCAATTTTTTCAAAAATAAAAATCATATCTTTTTTAAAAAAAACTTATCTATTTCAAATCTTATCATATTGTTTTCAAAATTCAAAAATTTCATCTTATCTTTTTCAAATTTCAAATTTTCAAAATTAAATCTTTTTCAAAATCAATTTTCTAATCTTATCATTTTTTGTTTCTTATCTTATCTTTTCTAACTTCTAATTTTTAAACCATATCTTTTTCAAAACTTTTTTAAAATCTTATCTTATATTTTATCTTAATTAAAATCTTTCCTTATCTTATCTTTTACTTTTATTTTTATTTTTTTTATCTTTTTTTAATTAATATCTTATTTTCTCTCTCATCTTTTTCAAAACCACCTAACTAACTCTCTTTTCTCAAATTTTCGAAAACTACTTCTTATCTTCTCTCTCTTATTTTTTAAAACCTTCTAACTAACTCTTCTCTTCCTTAATTTTCGAAAATATGTCTCTTCTTCTCTCTCATCTTTTTCAAAACCTCGTAACTAACTCCTTCTATCCTTAATTTTCAAAAATAATATCTTTCTCTCTCTCTCTCTCTCTCTCTTTTTAAACCACCTAACTAACTCTCCCCTCTCTCAATTTTCGAAAATTTCTCTCTCTTCTCTCTCTTCTATTTTTGAAAATTCACTATCCAATTTTAAAATCTTTTTAAATTATTAACCATATTTTTGAAAATTAATTAATTAATAATTAAAAAAGTATTTTAATTCTTATTTACTTTTTCTATTTATACCACTTCTGTTCTCATCTCTATTCATTCAATTCTACTTCTTTCAACTCTGGGTGTAGCTCAACTTCTTTATCTTCCTTCCTTTTTTCTTCACATCTCACTTAGGACTTCTTGCCAATTGTCACAGTAAGCTTTCTTGTGATTTCTTTTCTATCTCCTTCTATCTTCTTTTATCAAGGTAATCTTCTTCTACTTCTTTTATTTATTTTTATTTTTATTTTTTCCTTCTTCTTCTTTCTTCTATTTTGACTTTAAGAAGGAGTGTCTTGCCTATTGGCATGGTCTTTTCTTCTTTCTTTCTTTTCTTCTTGTTTATGACCAGGAACAGGGATAAAGAACCCCTCTTGACTCATGATCCTGAACCTGAAAAGACTCTAAGGAGGCATTTACAACAAGCTAAAGTACAACACTCCGGAAGAGACCTTTCAGAAAGTTTTGAACAAGAAATAGGGGACATGGATAAACCACAAGAGGAGACCAGAAAGGTCCTTGGTGACTTCACCATGCCTACCTCTGACTTTTATGGCAGAAGCATTGTTGTACCTACCATTGGAGCTGACAATTTTTAGCTTAAGCCTCAGTTAGTCTCTCTTCTGAAGTAGAACTGCAAATTCCATGGACATTCACTAGAAGATCCACATCATTCTTGGCAGAATTCTTACAAATCTGTGATACTGTAAAGACTAATGGAAAGTCTACAAGCTGATGCTCTTCTCCTTTTCTTTAAGGGATAGAGCTAAAAGTTGGTTGGATGCCCAGCCTAAAGAGAGTCTTGACTTTTGGGAAAAGCTAGTAAATACTTTTCTGGCTAAGTTCTTTCCCCCTCAAAAGATGAGCAAGATTAAAGTGGAAGTTTAAACTTTTAGATGAAAAAAAGGTGAATCCCTCAATGAAGCTTGGGAAAGATACAAGAAAATGATCAGGATATGTCCTCCTGACATGCTCTCAAAGTGGTCCATCATAGGCGTGTTCTATGATGGCTTGTCTGAGATGTCCAAAATTTCATTGGACAGCTCTGCAGGTGAATCTCTCTACTTGAAGAAAACGCCTGTAGAAGCGAGAGAGCTCATTGAGATGGTTGCAAACAACCAATTCATGTACACCTCTGAGAGGAATCCTGTAAACCATGGAATCCTTTAGAAGAAAGGAGTTCATGAAGTTGAGACTCTGAATGCCATCCTGGCTCAGAATAAGAGCTTGACCCAACAGGTCAACATGATCTCTCAACATCTCATTGGGATACAAACTGCAGCAGGCAGTAATCAGGAAGCTTTTCTTGAAGAAGAAGCCTATGATCCTAATCAACCCACCATGAAGGAGGTGAATTACATGGGAGAACCTTATGGAAACACCTTCATGGAGGAATCATCCTAACCTCTCATGGAAGGATCAACAGAAACCTCAGCAAGGTTTCAATCAAGGTGGTAGGAACGAGAATAGGTTCAACAATAGACCACCATTTTCATCTTCTCAAGGGAATATGGAGGCCTCTCAGTAGAGCCTTTCTGACTTATCGACTCTGGTCTCCAGCCTCACTAAGACCACTCATAGTTTCATTAATAAAACAAGGTCCTTCATTAGAAACTTGGAGGTACAGGTTGGTCAACTGAGCAAGAGGATCCCTGAGATCCCTCTTGACACTCTTTCTAGCAATACTGAGGTTAATCCTAGAGAAGAATGGAAAGGCCTTGAATGCCAGGGAAGAAGCCTTCACTGGGCGTTCAACACCCACCAGCCCAGAACCAAAGGAAACTATAAAGACAATAGAGGTTCCTTTGAATAGTTCTGATGGCTACTCATCCTCAAGTGAGGATGAAAGCACTAGGGAAGAGCAAGTTGCTCGGTACCTCGGAGCTCTTATGAGGCTGAATTCCAAGCTATTTGGTACAAAGCCTCTGGAGGAAGAACCTCATCTGCTCACCAAAGAACTCTATGCTTTGGTTCAGCAAGAGCTACCTCAGAAGCTTCCAAACCCTGGACACTTTTTGATTCCTTGCACCATAGGCACTATGACCTTTGAAAAGGCTCTGTGTGAACTAGGGTCAAGCATCATCCTCATGCCACTCTCTATAATGGAGAAGCTGGAAATCCTTGAGGTAAAAGCTATACACGTCTCTTTAGAGATGGCAGACAAGACCATGAAGAAGCCAAATGGCTTAATGGATGATCTCTTGGTTAGAGTAGAAAACCACTACATCTTTACAAACTTTATTATCTTGGATATAGAAGAGGATGAGGATGACTGAGTCATCCTTGGAAGACCTTTCCTAGCCACAACTAATGTTATCATTGATGTGGCTAAGGGAGAACTAACCCTAAAGTTAGGGGAGGATCACATCTTGTTTAAGATGCCTCATCCCATTTCTCCCTCTAAAAGAGAGATAATAGTACAACACCTAGTGTGCCAACCCTCTCTTTTTGTGCAGAGCTTTGCAGAGCCCCCAGACATCAATTCTGAGTTTGGTGTTGGGCAGCCCTCAACAAGCTCTAAGCACAAAGGTACCAAAAAGAAAGTACCTAAAGGCTGGAAGGACAAGAAAGTCCCAACTGAAGGCCTCTCACCGGGTATGAGAGTTGTCTTCACTAAGAATCCAGTCCTACCATACACAATGAGCCGTGTCCTATCTCTAGAGCATGTAGAGCTAGTTCATGAGAGGACAGGCAGAAAATTCATGTCAAGGACAAAAAATCTGAGCCCATACTCACCTCCATAAGAAGCTAAAGGTCAAGCTAGTGACTTTAGAAGAGCGCTTGTTGAGAGGCAACCCAACTTTACTCAACCATTTATTTTCATTTTGTTTTTTTTCTTTCAGTTGTCAGAGTCATGATCATATGCATCAGTCAAGAGACAGGATTCACAGCAGTGAAAAAGAACATTCTAAGTGGAGTGGCAAAGTTGAATGCCAGCTAAGAAGCCCTGCTGGGCATTCAACGCCCCAAGAGGGGAGCATTGCTGGCGTTGAACGCCAGCCAGGGAGCAGTCCCTGGGCGTTCAATTGCCAGAGCAAGAAAGTAGGGAATCTGGAATTCTCTTGCCTCTCAGGACCAAGAGGTCCCATAGAAGCTCCACCTACCCCAGATTCTTCTTCCCCATTGATCATATTTGCTCGAGGACGAGCAAAACTCTAAGTTTGGTGCTGCAAAATCTCTTCCTTGTAACTTCTACCACTCTTAAGTATAGAAGAAGAGGATGGAGCAAACTAGAGAGCATGCACATGAACCTGTGCAGCCGCCTCAACAAAGACAAAGGAGTGACATTGAAGAGATCAAGCACTACATTGGATTCTTAAGGAGGTGCACGACCCACCATCATTCAGGTGGATTCGTTCTTTTTTACTCTTTTTCTATTATTTTTCTGTTTTCTGTCTGTTTTATTTTCTGTTCTCTTGTCCTAGTTGCATGATCATTTACATTGATGTCTTAAAAGATGTAAAATGTTCCATATGTTTCTCATGTTGCTTAAATGAAAATTTTTATTTGAGAAGAATTGAGACATGCATGAATCTCAAGTTTAAAATAATATTAGTTAAATTAGTTTGATGTGGTATCATTTGCTTTTGTTTTCTGAATGTATGATTAAACAGTGCATATTTGAAGTTAGAACTTTAGAATGTTGGCTCTTGAAAGGATAAAAAAGGAAAAGTATTATTGATAATCTAAAAAATATAAAAATTGATTCCTGAAGCTAGAAAAAGTAGCAAAAAGCAAAAGAAAAAGCATGTTGCAAAAGAAAAAAAATATATATGCATGCAAGAAAAAAATGGCAAAAAAAAGCAAGCAGAAAAAGCCAATAACTCTTTAAACCAACAGACAAGGGTAAAAGGGCCCAAGGCTTTGAGCATCAGTGGTTAGGAGGGCCCAAAGGAATAAAATCCTGGCCTAAGCGGCTAAACCGAGCTGTCCCTAACCATGTGCTTGTGGCGTGAAGGTGTCAAGTGAAAAGCTTGAGACTGAGCGGGTAAAGTGGTGGTCAAAAGCAAAAAGAGTGTGCTTAAGAACCCTGGACACCTCTATCTGAGGACTCTAGCAAAGCTAAGTCACAATCTGAAAAGGTTCACCCAGGTAAAGTGTCTGTGGCATGAATGTATCCATGATAATACTGGAAAACAGAGTGCTTAGGGTCACAGCCAAGACTCAGAAAGCTGTGTTCAAGAATCAGAATAAGCTTAACTAGGAGAGTCAATAATATCATCTAGACTCTAAGTTCCTAAGGATGCCAACATCTCTGAGTTTCAATGGATAGTGAGATGCCAAAACTGTTCAGAAGCAAAAAGTTACTAAGACCTGCTCATCTGTTTTTAACTAAGCTTCATTTAAAGCTTAGAAATTTATTGTATCTTAGTTTTCTTTTCTATCCTACTATGTTTTTAGTTGCTTGGGGACAAGCAATGGTATAATTTTTCTATTGTGATGAGCGGATATTTTATACACTTTTTGGCATCATTTTCATATAGTGTTTAGTAGTTTTTATTTATTTTTTATTAAGTTTTTATAGGTTTTAGTGTTAATTTCATATTTTTGGATTATACTATGAATTTTTGTGTTTTTGGGCAATTTCAGGTAGTTTCTGGCTGAAATTGAGGAGTTGGAGCAGAAGTTTGATTTAGAGACAGAGAAAGCAATGCAGATGCTGTCCAAATCTGACCTGCCAGCATTCAGAAAAGATTTTCTGGAGCTACATAAGTTTAAATGAAGCGCTTTTAGTGGCTATGGAAAGCTGGCTTGCAGAGCTTTCCAGAAATATATAATAGTCCATACTTTGCTTCGGATTAGAAGGCCCAAAACTGGCGTCCAACGCCAGCTTCCTGCTCCCTTCCAAGTATCCAACGCCCAAAGAGCAGAGCCCAGCATCCAAAGGCCTAGAGAGGACCCCCTAGTTTGCATTCCATGCCCAAGGAGTCTGATAGCACGTGTATCTTATCAAAGCTCAGCCTAAACACTCACCAAGTGGGCCCTAGAAGTGTATTTTAGCACTAAATAGACTGTTTTACCTTTACTAGTCATCTGTTTAGTTTTTAAAGTATTAAACTTATGTAACCTGGAGAACATGCACAGTCTTCAAACCTTTTTTCACCACTCCCATGGGGGGAGGTCTGCCATTATCTTCATTTTTCCATTATTTTTACTTTATTATGAGTCTCTAAACCTCCTAGGTTGAGGGGAGGAGCCCTGCTGAGTCCTATGAATTAATAAAAGTACTATTTCTTCTTCTTCGATCAGTGTTTGATCTATCTCTAATATGTATATTCCAATCTTCATCGTGGTGAACAGGACAATCTAACAAATTGGCTCTATTCATCACATTAAGACAAACGTTCCTGACAAACACCTGCATCTACTTGGGTTCGTGTGAGTACCTGAAAGAAAAGCACGAGCCAATAGCCATGGTTATACATCTCTCAGCCGATCTCCAGGGAGATTAGGGTTTCTGTGGTATAGGCTAGAATCCAAAGAAGTAGCGTTCTCTGATCTGGAAGATTCGACCTTGTCAGTGGCGTTTTGACTAGGATCACCAAGAGAATGGACTGCTATGCGCTTTACCCTTCGTCAGATTGAATATCACGACCACTGGCCATGGCCGTGTTCAACCTGTAGCAGAGGAGATCAAGGACCATTGGCGTGGCTTTGATCAGTTACAACCTGCCATAGAAGAAGATCATTCACAAGCAAGGAAGACAGTAGTACCAGAGTTACTTCAGAAAGACAAAGCAACTCCGATTCTCAACACTATTCCTATCATTTATTCTAATTCGGTATTCCTTTCACAGCTTTTGAGAAATGTTATGTTTATATCACTGATAATCCAACTCCTTCTGATTTCGCCTGACTAAGACCTGTAAGACAACCATAGCTTGCTTCAAGCCAAAATCCTCGTGGGATCGACCCCGACTCACTCAGGTATTATTTGGACGACCCAGTGCACTTGCTGGTACTGCTGCCCGTTTTTGGGAATTGTTGAGTTTGGACAAACTGCCAGATTGTTTTGCTACTTAGATCAGGTAAATTATTTTATTTTTGTTGAGTCTTTTATTTTTGTTTTCTTCTTCTCCAATTTTCGAAAAATTCTTAAAAGCTTTTCAAAATTATTTTTTCTTGTCTTTGTTTAGTTTTCATTCTTGGTATTGAGTATTCCATGTTCTTGTTTCCTTTTTTTCAATTCCAAAAGAATAAATTCTTCCTAAACCTTTTTCAAAAAAAAAAATAATTTTCTTTTCTTTGTTTAATCCTTGCATTTTTTGAACGTGTCTATGTTCTTAGTAAGTTCATGTTCTTTGAGTCTTTCTTTCTAAAAATTTTCAAAAATAATTTTTTCTTTGTTTAGTCTTGTGTTAAGTCTTTAATTTTGGTGTTTTCTTGTTTATTTTTTTGCAATTTTCAAAAATTTGTCTTTTGGTTTTCTAAAAATTTTAAGTTTGGTGTTCTTTTTATGTTCTTGTGTTCTTTGAGTCTTTAAATTTTTTTCTTTGTGTTCTTGTGAGTCTTCAAAGTGTTCTTGAGTCTTGTATATGCCTTGATCTTGAAATTTTTAAGTTTGGTGTCCCTTTGTGTTTCCCTCCAAATTTTCGAAAATAAAGGAGTGCTAGATCTAAAAATTTTTAAGTCTTGTGTCTTTTTTGTGTTCTTCTCTTTCATCATAAAATTCAAAATAATAAAAAATATCTTTTCTAACTAATTTCCAACCAATATTTTCGAAAATTACTAAAAGAATTCAGATTTCAATTTTCAAATTTTATCTTATCTAATCTTAGTGGTCAAGTTTTCAAAATTCAAAATTTTTCAAAAATAAAAATCATATCTTTTTCAAAAAAAAAAATCTTATCTTTTTCAAATTTTATCATATTTTTTTCAAAATTCAAAAATTTCATCTTATCTTTTTCAAATTTCAAGTTTTTAAAATTAAATCTTTTTGAAAATCAATTTTCTAATCTTATCTTTTTTGTTTCTTATCTTATCTTTTATTACTTTTAATTTTTAAATCATATCTTTTTCAAAGCTATTTTAAAATCTTATCTTCTATTTTATCTTAATTAAAATCTTTTCTTATCTTGTCTTTTATTTTTATTTTTATTTTTTTATCTTAATTAATATCTTATTTTCTCTCTCATCTTTTTCAAAACTACCTAACTAACTCTCTCTTCTCAAATTTTCAAAAACTACTTCTTATCTTCTCTCTCTTATTTTAGAAGTGTACTGTTTTGATTTTACTGGAACCGCATGAATTGTTTGAAGTGTATTATGATGCTTCGTTGAAGTATTTGGGTTGCGGGTTGATGCAACACTGGAATGTAGTGGGTTACGCATCGCATCAGTTGAGACCACATGAGGTGAATTACCGAACCCATGGCTTGGAATTGGTGGCGATTGTGTTTTCATTGAAAATTTGGAGGCACTACTTGTACGGAGTGAGGTTTAGAGACTTTTCTGATCACAAGAGTCTTAAGTACATCTTTGATCGAAAATAGCTAAATATGCGTCAATGGAGGTGGATAGAGTTACTGAAAGATTATGATTTTGAACTAAGTTATCACCCCAGGAAGGTGAAAGTTATAGCAGACGCCTTGAGCTAAAAGCCTTTGATTGTCGCTTGGATGAGGATCAAAGAGGAGGAGTTTGTGGATAAGTTTGCAGATGACAAGTTGGATATTGGTGAAGTTGCCGGAATTGCTTGTTTGAATCAGGTGCAAATTTCCAGCACGTTTAAGTCAGAAACTTAGAGGGCTCAGCAAAATAAATAAGAACTTCAGAGATTGTTCCAACTGGTTAGTAAGGAGAGGCATGGAGAGTTTACTAAGGACAATGAAGGGTTATGGAGGTATAAGGGGAGGACTTGTATGCTAGATGTCGGTAGTTTGAGACAAGAGTTGTTGTCGGAAGCTTATAACGGAAGATTCTCTATTCATCCAGGTAGTACAAAAATGTATCATGATTTAAAGAAGATGTTCTGGTGGCCTGGGATGAAGAGTGTTCTAGCCACACTTGTGTCTAAGTGTTTGACGTGTCAGAAGGTGAAGATAGAGTACCAAAAACCGTCGGGAATGTTATAGCCACTTGAGATTCATCAGTGGAAATGGAAAGGAATTGCAATGAATTTTGTGACCGGTTTACTGAGGACTAGGTCAGAATTGGTGATCGTGGATCACTTAACCAAGTCCGCTCACTTCCTGCCTATCTGAGTGAACTACTTTTTGGAGGAAATGGCAAGGTTGTACATCATGGAGATTGTAAGGTTGCCGGTGTGCCATTGAGAATAGTGTCAGACTGTGATCCACGATTCACATCAAGGATTTAGGGAGCTTTCCAAAGAGCTTTCGGTACGAGACTATGTCTCAGCATAGCATATCATCTGCAAATGGATGGACTGTCAAAACGAACTATTCAGACATTGGAGGATATGCAAAGGGTGTGTGTTTTGGATCACCTAAGAAGTTGGGACTGTTACATGCCATTGTGGAGTTTGTGTACAACAACAGCTTTCATGCGAGCATTGGAATGGCTATGTATGAGGCTTTGTATGGACGGAAGTGTCAGTCTCCACTGTGTTGATATAAAGCTGGTAAAGCAAGTATCTTAGGGCCGGATTTGGCAGTAGAGACCACTGAGAAGATCAAACAGATTAGGGCCAGAATCTTTACTGCTCAGAGTCGACAGATGAGTTATGCGCATCAGAAAAGGAAACCATTGGAATTTGAAGTGGGTAAGCATGTGTTTCTAAGGGTTACTCCAACAACAGGAATTGGAAGAGCGATCAAAACTAAGAAGTTGAATCCGAGGTTTATTAGACTTTTTGAAGTGTTGAGACGAGTCAGGCCGGTGGCATATCAAGTAGCCTTGCCGCCGTATTTATCTAATTTACATGACGTATTCCACATGTCACAACTCCATAAGTACACGTTGGATGCGGCTCATGTTTTAGAACCCTAATCGGTTGAGCTAAAGGAGAACTTGACTTTTCAAGTAACACCGGTGCGGATTGACAACACTAGTGTGAAGAAGTTGCGTGTAAAAGAAGTTCTGTTGGTTAAAGTGGTTTGGAGAAGAGCTAGAATGGAAGAGCACACTTGGGAATTGGAATTCGAGATGCAAAAGGATTATCCCGAGCTATTCTTAGGTAATCACTAAATTTTGGGGACAAAATTTCTTATTTGGTGGGGAGAATGTAAGAACTGCTACTAATTAGCCGCTTAATTACAATAATTTAATTGTCCAAAATAGGTTCCAAAAATTTAGAATATTAATTAGAGAATTTAAATATTATATTTGGACTAAGATAAATTCTCTGAGTTGAAAAATGTAATTTTTTGAGAAAAATTGCACAAAAATGTGTACCGATAATTTAGCTGGCAGTACTGGCTTAGATTTGTCCAGTACTGTGTGAAAGCAGTAAAAACTGTAGAAAAAAACTTAGGAAAATAATTAAAGTTGAAAATCGGGCGCTAATTTTAAAAGTTTGGCCTGAAATTGTGCCAAATGGGCTAAAATGCTAATGGGTTGGACCGGACCCAAGTTGGGCCCAAGCCCAACATATATAAGTTCATTAATGAGATCCATTCTGCTCAAAACCCACACTCAAACACAAGTGTGCAGCTGAAGTGAGGAAGAGAGCAAGGGTTACAAAAACACTATTCACATCTAACTTCATTTGATCATATTTTGAGCTACGGTGCTCTGATTCACGAACTGTTTGTGACCACGCGAAGTTCTTGCCTAGCCCGTTAGCTTCATCTAACAAAGTGATAAGATTTTCAAAAATCCCTTCCCATTTCTCAGTCCTTGTGAATTTCAAATTTAAGGTTTTAGTTTTGAGTGAATTTTTGTATTTTAGTTGTTTAGGTACTAACTATTAGTGAGGAATTGTTGGGTTCTATCCCTAATTTCAGTGGATAAGTTTGAGCAGTGGTGCCTGTTGGAGTTGTCTTGGCTATTTGGAAGAATTTGAATTGGAATTGGTGGCTTGATTTTGGTTGAAAGCTTGTTTGGAGTCAAATTTGGGTATTGTGCATATTGTAAATCAGCCAAGGTATGGTTTTGGTTTCCTCTATATAATATGTAATATTTCTGGACACTTAGGCTAGTGGACCTTAGGATAGGATTGAATTGGTTGTTGAAATTTGTTGAAATGATAATGTATGATAAACTGATAAATTTTGATAAATTTTGATGAACTATGTTTTTTTTATTGGTAAATGGTGTTGAATATTGAGATTGAGATTGAATGATGCTAATTATGATTATTGGTAATGATATAATGATATTTGATGAGTGTGTTGGTTGAGAAATGGTTTTAGTATGGGGAATTTGATGATTGGGGTTGAGAATTATGAGGATAGTGTATTGTAAGTGGAAATTTGGTAATAGTGGTGTGATGATTGGATTTTTGACGGTTTAGAATTTTACAATTGAAATCTCATTGCAAGTATAGTTTCTAAACCAACACTAATCCTTTCATACAAAAATTTGTTTGTCACAAGTAACAACCCCTAAAATCTATAAACCGAAGTATTATACCTCGGGCCGTTCTCCCTAGGAATTACAATAAAATGTCTTGTTATTGGTTATGAGTTATTTTGGGATTTTTGAGATTTTAGACAAGAAATATAAATGGCAAAGAAAATAAACTAACAACTAACAAGCTCTTGGCAAGATATGAGAACTAAAAGTCCTATCCTAGTTATCCTCCTCACTTGTGACCACAAATTGTTCATTGCTCCCACTCAGTTAACCTCTAACCATAGAGGAAAGTCAAGTGGATGAATCAATTTGATTCTTCAAGTCCTAATCAACTCCTAAAGGAAAGACTAGCTTTAGAGGTATTCAAATCAATTAGCAACTTCTAATTATCAATCAACAAATGAATTAGATAACTCAAGAGTCACTAATTACTCAACTAAAGCCAAGAGGAACAAAATCTATACTAAAATCCAACCAAGCATTTCATCAAACACTTGGAAGGTACAAAAGAAAAGCAAAGCAAATTGACAACAAGAATAGAATCTAAAAATAATTATTGAAAGGAATTAACAACAACAATAAAAAGAAACACAATTATTATGAATTACCTCAAATTGAATTGAAAGAAAAGAGAAGGAACAAGAGTAGATCTACAACAAAGTATGAGAACAACATAAAGGAAGTTACAACAAAAGAGTATAAGAATGATGAATGTAACAACAAAGAATTGAGAGGTAGAAGAAGATGAAAGCATGAATTAAAACCTAGATCTAAGATTATTGAACTAAACTTAATCCTAATTCTAGAGAGAAGAGAGAGCTTCTCTCTCTAGAAACTACTTCTAACTATTTCTAAAACTAAACTATGACTAATGATCAAAAGTATGTTGATTCCCCCTCAATCCTTGGCTTAAATAGCATCAGAAATGAGTTGGATTGGGCCCACAAGGCTTCTAAAATCACTGGCCACGAGTTGCATTAAGTGGGTCATCTGCCACCATCGGCATGTTCGTGCACCGTGCGCGTGCACACCCTTATACGCAATGCAACTTTGGCAAATCTTATATTGTTTTGAAGCCCCGGATGTTAGCTTTCCAACGCAACTAGAACCGTCTAAATTGGACCTCTGTAGCTCAAGTTATGGTCATTTGAGTACGAAGAGGTCGGCTTGATAGCTTTTGCGATTCCATCATTTCTTCATGAGTTCTCCATTTCTACATGCTTTTTCTTCATTCCCTTGGTCCAATCCTTGCCTTCTAAATCTGAAATCACTTAGCAAACATATCATGGCATCTAATGGAATCAAGGAGAATCAGATTTAGCTATTTTAAGTCTTAAAAAGCATATTTTCACTCTTAAGCACAATTAAGGGAGAAGTTATAAAACCATGCTATTTCATTGAATAAATGTGGGTAAAAGGTGATAAATCCCCAAAAATCAATACAAGATAAATCCTACAAATGGTGTTTATCATGGTGATTTGAGACAAAATTGTTCTGATGTGAATTGATGTGTGTTATGGCTTAGAGTTGGTTTGGTTCAAAGTTTTGAAAATTAGAGGACCTTGTTGGATTTTGTGAAACTTGATTTTTACCAAACTTTGGGGGATCGTAACTTGTGTCTCAGTTTTCAAAATTGATTGAACTTTATCTTAAATTAAAGTTCATTTAAAGATGTTTAAATTGATATAAAGTTTGAGGAAAATGAAATTTTGTAGACGAAGTTATGAACGTTTAAAGTTTGATGTTTAAAACAGAAATTTTATAGATTTGAAAAATTTCTAGGTCTGGTGAGGGTTGTGTATGCGACACAGTACACACGACATGAGTATTCTATTCGGGTTGGGCATCTCGCGTACACGAGCACTACATGCATATGCAAACTACCAAAATTTTGACCCTTGCGTACGCGAGTGATGAGCGGATATTTTATACGCTTTTTGGCATCATTTTCATATAGTTTCTATTATGTTTTGTTTACGTTTGTAGAGAAAAGGACAAATTGATTCCAGACTTTTTGGTCTACGGACATTTAAGTCCCTAAGGATTTAAAATCACATTTAAGTCCCTGACCTCTTCAAAATCTTGACATATCGATCCCTGAGTCTAATTTGTTCAATTTTAAAAACTCTCTCACGTGTGTATCCGTATCAACCAAGTTAGTACAACGTGAGTTACGTTTGATTTTTCCATTGAGTCTGACAGACCCAAGTGAACATGAGGGATTAATATGTCTAGGTTTTGAAAATGTCAGGGACTTAAATGTATTTTCAAATTCTCGAAGACTTAAATGTCTACGGATAGAAAGGTCAGGGACCTATTTGTTTTTTTCTCTAAGTTTTATTATATTTTCATAGATTTTAGTGCAAAATTCATATTTTGGATTTTACTTTGAGTTGTTGTGTTTTATGATGATTTCAGGTATTTTCTGGCAGAAATTTAGGAGTTTTGACAAAGTCTAATTCAGAGACAGAGAAAGGACTGCAGATGCTGTCAAATTCTGACCTCCATGCACTTGAAAGAGAATTTTTGGAGCTACAGAAGTCCAAATGGCGTGCTCTTAACAACTTTGGAAAAGCTAACATTCAGGGCTTTCCAGAAATATATAATAGTCCATACTTTGCTTTGGAAATGAAGGCCCAAAACTGGCATTCAACGCCAGCCACCAACACCATTCTTGGCTTTCAAAGCCCAGAAGGGAGCAGCTGGTGTCCAACGCCCATTCAGGAGTCTCAAGCTGTGATGAGCAGATATTTTATACACTTTTTGGGGGTTATTTTCATATAGTTTTTAGTATGATCTAGCTACTTTTTAGTATATTTTTTTTAGTTTTTATGAAAAAATCACATTTATGGACTTTGCTATGAGTTTGTGTATTTTTTTGTAATTTCATGTATTTTTTGGCTGAAATTGAGGGACCTGAGCAAAAATCTGATTCAGAGGCTGAAAAAGGACTGCAGATGCTATTGGATTCTGACCTCCCTACACTGGAAATGGACTTTTTGGAGCTACAAGAGTCCAAATTACACGCTCTCAATTGCGTTAGAAATTAGACATCCAGGGCTTTCCAGAAATATATAATAGTCCATACTTTGCTCGAGTTTAGATGACGCAAACTGGCGTTTAACGCCAGCCTTCTGTCCTATTCTAGCGTTAAACGCCAAAAACAGGTTATAAGCTAGAGTCAAACGCCAGAAACAGGTTACAACTTGGTGTTTAACTCTAGTAATATCCTATGCACGTGGTAGCTTCAATGTTCAGCCCCAGCACATACCAAATGGGCCCCGGAAGTGGATTTCGGAACTATCTATCTTAGTTTACTCATTTTATGTAAACCTAGGTTACTAGTTGAGTATAAAAACTACTTTTAGAGATTTATTTTGTATCTCATGATATTTTTTAGATATGAATTTGTATCTTTGACGGCATGAGTCTCTAAACCCCATGGTTGGGGGTGAGGAGCTCTGCTGTGTCTCGATGAATTAATGCAATTATTTCTGTTTTCTATTGAATCACGCTTGTTTCTATTCTAAGATATTCATTCGCACTTCAACATGATGAATGTGATGATCCGTGACACTCATCACCATTCTCAACCTATGAACACGTGCCTGACAACCACTTCCGTTCTACCTTAGATTGAATGTATATCTCTTGGGTTCATGGTTCACGAGTTTGACTGCCTCTCCTGACAACAGAGCATTCAAATCCGTGAGATCAGAGTCTTCGTGGTATAAGCTAGAATCAATTGGCAGCATTCCTGAGACCCAGAAAGTCTAAACCTTGTCTGTGGTATTCCGAGTAGGATCCGGGAAACTGTGACGAGCTTCAAACTCTGAATGCTGGGCGCAGTGACAGTGTGCAAAAGGATCAATGGATCCTATTCCAACATTAGTGAGAACCAACAGATGATTAGCCATGTACATGGACCCTTTTCACTGAGAGGATGGCTGGTAGCCATTGACAACGGTGATCTACCAACATACAGCTTGCCATGGAAGGAGACCTGCGTGCGTGAAGAAGAAGACAGTATAAAAGCAGAAATTCAGAAGACAGAGCATCTCCAAAACCTCAACCTGTTCTCCATTACTGCATAACAAGTATCATTTAATTCATGCTCTTTTACTTTTCGCAATTAAAACTAAGAACCACTATTGATATCCTGACTAAGAATAATAAGATAACCATAGCTTGCTTCAAGCCGGCAATCTCCGTGGGATCGACCCTTACTCACGTAAGGTATTACTTGGACGACCCAGTGCACTTGCTGGTTAGTTGTGCAGAATTAAAAAGTGTGATTGTAATTTTTGTGCACCAAGTTTTTGGTGCCACTGCCGGGGATTCTTCGAGTTTGAACAACTGACGGTTTATTTTGTTACTTAGATTAGGAAAAAAATTTGTCTTTTTGGTTTAGAGTCTTTTACTTTCTTTTCAAAAAAATTTTCTTCAAAAATATTATTTTTCTTTATTAATTGTTAGTTTCTCATTGAGTCTAGTTGCATGTTTTAAGTTTGGTGTCCTTTGTGTTTTTGTCATATAAAAAAAATAATTTTTCTCTGTTCAATCCTTGCATTTGTTGAATGTGTCTATGTTCTTGGGAATAGTTGCTCCTTTGAGTCTTCCGTTCTAAAACCTTTTTAAAAATAATTTTTCTTTGATTAAATTTTGAGCCAAATTTTAAGTTTGGTGTTCTCTTGTTAATTTTTCTTTAGTTTTCGAAAATTTTATTTTGGTTTTCTAAACATTTTAAGTTTCGTATTCTTTCTTTTTGTTCTTGTTGTTCTTGTGAGTCTTCAAAGTGTTCTTGAGTCTTCTTTGTGTTTTGATCTTAAAATTTTTAAGTTTGGTGTGCCTTGGTGTTTTCCCTCCAAATTTTCGAAAACAAGGAGTATTGGATCTAAAAATTTTAAGTCTTGTGTCTTTTGTGTATTTTTTTCTTTCATAATAAAATTCAAAAATAAAAATATCTTTTTCTTTAATTGCTCATAATTTTCGAATTCATTAGGTTGATTTGGTCAAAATTTTTAAAAATCATATCTTTTTCAAAAACTCCTAACCACTTTCTCTCTCCTAATTCTTTTTCAGAAATCCTCATACAATATTTTCAAATTTTTTTATTTATTTTATTATTTTAATATCCATTTTCTTATTCTTATTATTTCGAAAAAAATTAATAAATAAATATAATAAAATAAATAAAATAAATCCACATCATCTCCCTTTCTCCATCATGGACCTAAGTGGAAATGAACAGTCCAGAAGGACTTTGGGGTCATATGCTAACCCCACTACTGCTTCATATGGGAGTAGTATCTGTATACCCTCCATCGGAGTAAGTAGTTTTGAGTTAAATCCTCAACTCATTATCATGGTGCAGCAAAATTGCCAGTATTCCGGTCTTCCACAGGAAGAACCTACTGAGTTTCTGACACAGTTCTTACAAATTGCTGACACAGTACATGATAAGGAGGTAGATCAGGATGTTTACAGATTATAACTATTTTCATTTGCTGTAAAAGACCAAGCTAAGAGGTGGTTAAATAACCAACCTAAAGCTAGCATAAGAACATGGAAACAGTTGTCAGACAAATTCCTGAACCAATATTTCCCTCCTAAGAGGATGACACAGCTAAGGCTGGACATCCAAGGCTTTAAACAAGAGGATAATGAATCCCTTTACAATGCCTGGGAGAGGTACAGAGAGATGCTAAGGAAATGCCCATCTGAAATATTTTCAGAATAGGTGCAGTTAGACATCTTCTACTGCGGACTTACAGCAAAAGCTCAGATATCTCTAGACCACTCAGCTGGTGGATCTATACACATGAGAAAAAGAATTGAAGAGGCTCAAGAGCTCATTGATACAGTTGCTAGAAATCAGCATCTGTACTTAAGTAGTGAGTCCTCCGTAAAAGAAGAGGCTAAGGTAGTATCCACTGAACTTAGTCCTCCAGAACAAGTTGCTGAAATTAATAAGCAATTATGTTATCTGACAGAATAGTTGGCAGAATTTAAAGAGATGTTACAAGACACTAAGGATGCTAACAGGAACATGGAAGCACAACTTGACCAGACAAGACAGTAGTTATCAAAACAGATAACAGAAGAGTGCCAAGCAGTTCAATTATGGAGTGGAAAAATATTGAATACCTCAACTTAAAGAAGTAGAAAGCCAAGAAAAGAACAAATAATAGAAGATAAGTAGACTGCTACCCAAAATCCCTCTGAGGACAGTAAGAGCCCAGAGAGGAATGATTCTGGCATTCAAAGACCAGAAAAGGGTGAAAAACTGGCGTTAAACGCCCAGTGGACGCCCAGTTCTAGCGTTCAAACGACAGAAAAGGGAGAAAAATTGGTGTTAAACGCCCAACCCATGTTCAGTTCTGGCGTTCAAATGCCAGAAAAGAGAGGGAATCTGGCGTTAAACGCCAATCCAGCCCCCAATCCTGGCATTCAAACGCCTATGAGGGGTAAGACACTTGCAAGTGCTGATAATAACTCCCTCAAGAAGGCTTCTCAACCTACCTCTGTAGGAAATAAACCTGTAGCAACCAAGGTTGAAGAATACAAAGCCAAAATACCTTATCCTCAGAAACTCCGCCAAGCGGAACAGGATAAACAATTTGCCCGCTTTTTAGACTATCTCAGGACTCTTGAAATCAAGATTCCATTTACAGAGGCACTTGAGCAAATACCCTCTTATGCTAAATTCATGAAAGAGATCTTAAGTCATAAGAAGGATTGGAGAGAAACTGAAAATGTTTTTCTCACTGAAGAATGCAGTGCAATCATTTTAAAGAGCTTACCAGAGAAGCTTAAGGATCCTGGAAGCTTTATGATACCATGCACATTAGAAGGTACCTGTACCAAGACAGCTCAATGTGATCTTGGGGGCAAGTATCAACCTAATCCCTGCATCCACTATCAGAAAGCTTGGGTTGACTGAAGAGGTCAAACCAACCAGGATATGTCTTCAACTTGCTTATGGCTCCATTAAATACCCATCAAGCGTGATTGAAGACATGATTGTCACAGTTGGGCCATTCGCCTTCCCCACTGACTTTGTAGTTCTGAAAATGGAGGAGTGATGATTAGACTTTTGTGTGGTTTAGAATTTCACAATTGAAGTCTCGTTGCAAGTATAGTTTCTAAACCAACAATAATCCTTTCATACAAAAATTTGTTTGTCACTAAAACAAACCCCTAAAATCTATGAACCGAAGTATTTAAACCTTGGATCGTTCTCCCTAGGAATTACAATAAAGTGTCTTGTTATTGGTTATGAGTTATTTTGGGGTTTTTGAGATTTTAGACAAGAAATATAAAATGGCAAAGAAAATAAACAAACAACTAACAAAGCTCTTGGCAAGATATGAGAACTAGAAGTCCTATCCTAGTTATCCTCCTCAATTGTGACCACAAATTGCTCATTGCTACCACTTATTTAACCTCTAACCATGGAGGAAAGTCAAGTGAATGAATCAATTTGATTCCTCAAGTCCTAATCCACTCCTAAAGGAAAGACTAGCTTTAGAGACATTCAAATTAATTAGCAACTTCTAATTATCAATCAACAAAGGAATTAGATAACTCAAGAGTCACTAATTACTCAACCAAAGCCAAGAGGAACAAAATCTACACTAAAACTAAAAGAAGCATTTTATCAAACACATAAGAGGCATAGAGGGAAAGCACATGAAATCTACAACAAGAATAGAATCTAACAACAATTATTAAAAGGAATTAACAACAACAACAAAAAGAAACACAATTAATATGAAGTACCTCAAATTGAATTGAAAGAAAAGTAGAAGAAGCAAGAGTAGATCTACAACAAAGTATAAGAACAACATAAAGGAAATTACAACAAAAGAATGGAAGAATGATGAATGTAACAACAAGGAATTGAGAGATAGAAGTAGAAGAAGATGAAGATTAAAACCTAGATCTAAGAACTAAACCTAATCCTAATCCTAATCCTAGAGAGAAGTGAGAGCTTCTCTCTCTAAAACTAACTCTAAACTAATCCTAATGAGTGTGAATGATTGAATCCCCCTTTGCTCTTCAATCCTTGGCTTTAAATAGCAGTTTAGGTGCTAAAGTTGGTTGAGATTGGGCCCACAACCCTTGAGAATTCGTTGGTTGTGAATTCACTTAAAAAATCAAGTATCAGCATCGACGCGTACGCGCACAGCACGCGTACGCGTCCATGGGCCATTTGGCAAGGTGCGCTGGTGGATGAAATTGTGATCATCAACAATGGCTCCAATGACTTGGTAGCGCTCTCAAACGTGAATCACACTTAGTCACAACTCCGCACAACTAACCAGCAAGTGTACTGGGTCGTCCAAGTAATACCTTACGTGAGTAAGGGTCGATCCCACAGAGATTGTTGGTATGAAGCAAGCTATGGTCATCTTGTAAATCCCAGTCAGGCGGATTCAACTATATTAAGAGATTATTGGATTTTCGAATAATAATAATAAATTTAAACAGAAAATAAAGATAGAGTTACTCATGTAATTCAATGGTGGGAATTTCAGATAGGTGTATGGAGGTGCTGTGTTCCTTCTGAATCTCTGCTTTCTTACTGCATTTATCCCATTTTTGTCACTCGTTTCTATGGCAAGCTATATGTAGGGCATCACCGTTGTCAATGGCTACATCCCATCCTCTCAGTGAAAATAGTCCAAATGCTCTGTCACAGAACGGCTAATCATCTGTCGGTTCTCGATCATGTTGGAATAGAATCCCTTGATTCTTTTGCGTTTGTCATCACGCTCAGCAATCGCGAGTTTGAAGCTCGTCACAGTCATTCAATCCCGGAATCCTACTCGGAATACCACAGACAAGGTTAGACTTTCCGGATTCCCATGAATGCCGCCATCAATTCTAGCTTATACCACGAAGATTCTAATTAAGGAATCCAAGAGATATACGTCGGGTCTAAGGTAGAACGGAAGTGGTTGTCAGTCACGCGTTCATAGGTAAGAATGATGATGAGTGTGACGGATCATCACATTCATCATGTTGAAGTGCAACGAATATCTTAGAATAGGAATAAGTCGAATTGAATAGAAAATAGTAATTGCATTGAAACTTGAGGTACAACAGAGCTCCACACCCTTAATCTATAGTGTGTAGAAACTCCACCGTTGAAAATACATAAATGATGAAGGTCCAGGCATGGCCGAATGGCCAGCCCTCAAAATGTGATCAATAGTCTCTAGGATGGATAATAAAATAAAACTGAGACCAAATATGTCTAATACAATAGTAAAATGTTCTATTTATATAAACTAGCTACTAGGGTTTACAGAAGTAAGTAATTGATGCATAAATCCACTTTCGGGGCCCACTTGGTGTGTGCTTGGGCTGAGCTTGATCTATCCACGAGCTGAGGTTTCTCTTGGAGTTGAACACCAAGTTGTAACGTGTTTTGGGTGTTCAACTCTGGTTCGTGACGTGTTTCTGGCGTTTGACTCCAGAATGCAGCATGGAACTGGCGTTGAGCGCCAGTTTACGTCATCTAATTACGAATAAAGTATGAACTATTATATATTGCTGGAAAGCTCTGGATGTCTAATTTCCAACGCCGTTAAGAGAACGCCATTTAGAGTTATGTAACTCTAGAAAATCTTTTTTGAGTGCAGGGAGGTCAGATTCCAACAGCATCAGCAGTCCTTTGTCAGCCTCTTATCAGAGTTTTGCTCAGGTCCCTCAATTTCAGCCAGAAAATACCTGAAAACACAGAAAAGCACACAAACTCATAGTAAAGTCCAGAAATTTGAATTTAACATAAAAACCAATGAAAACATCCCTAAAAGTAACTAGATCATACTAAAAACTACCTAAAAATAATGCCAAAAAGTGTATAAATTATCCGCTCATCACAACACCAGACTTAAATTGTTGCTTGTCCCCAAGCAACTGAAAATCAATTAGGATAAAAAGAAGAGAATATACTATAAATCCCAAAATATCAATGAATATTAGTTCTAATTAGATGAGCGGGACTTGTAGCTGTTTGCTTCTGAACAGTTTTGGCATCTCACTTTTTCCTTTGAAGTTTAGAATGATTGGCATCTCTAGTAACTTAGAATTTCAGATAGTGTTATTGATTCTCCTAGTTAAGTTTGTTGGTTCTTGAACACAGCTACTTTTATGAGTTTTGGCCGTGGCCCTAAGCACTTTGTTTTCCAGTATTACCACCGGATACATAAATGCCACAGACACATGACTGTGTGAACCTTTTCAGATTGTGACTCAGCTTTGCTAGAGTCCCCAGTTAGAGGTGTCCAGAGCTCTTAAGCACACTCTTTTTGCTTTGGATCACGACTTTAACCACTCAGTCTCAAGCTTTTCACTTGGACCTGCATGCCACAAGCACATGGTTAGGGACAGCTTGATTTAGTCGCTTAGGCCTGGATTTTATTTCCTTGGGCCCTCCTATCCATTGATGCTCAAAGCCTTGGATCCTTTTTACCCTTGCCTTTTGGTTTTAAGGGCTATTGGCTTTTTCTGCTTGCTTTTTCTTTTTCTTTCTAATTTTTTTTCACCACTTTTTTTTTTCAAGCTTTTGCTTTTTCACTACTTTTTCTTGCTTCAAGAATCAATTTCATGATTTTTCAGATTATCAATAGCATTTCTCTTTGTTCATCATTCTTTCAAGAGCCAACAATTTTAACATTCATAAACAACAAGATAAAAAATATGCGCTGTTCAAGCATTCATTCAGAAAACAAAAAGTATTGTCACCACATCAATATAATTAAACTAAATTCAAGGACAATTTTTGAAATTTATGTACTTCTTGTTCTTTTGAAAAAAAAAAACATTTTTCATTTAAGAGAGGTGAAGAATTTATGGAATTTATTCATAGCTTTAAGACATAGTTACTACATACTAATGATCATGAAGTAGAGACACAAAACATAGATAAAAAATGAAAAACAGAAAAAATAAGAACAAGGAATGAATCCACCTTAGTGGCGTCTTCTTCTTGAAGGACCAATGATGTCCTTAAGCTCTTCTATGTCCCTTCCTTGCCTTTGTTGCTCGTCCCTCATTGCTCTTTGATCTTCTCTAATTTCATGGAGAATAATGGAGTGCTCTTGATGTTCCACCCTTAATTGATCCACATTGTAACTCAAATATTCTAAGGAAGTGTTGAGTTATTCCCAATAGTTATTGGGAGGAAAGTGCATCCCTTGAGGAATCTCCGGGATTTCTTGGTAATGAGCTTCCTCATGCGTCTCTTGGGAGATGACTTCATGGGAGATGACTTCATGAACTTTTACTTCCTCTCCATTCATGATGCTATGAATCATGATGGCCCGATCCACAGTAACTTCAGATCGGTTGCTAGTGGGGATGAGGGAGCGTTGGATGAACTCCAACCATCCTCTAGCCACAGACTTGAGGTCCAGTCTTCTTAGTTGAACCGGCTTGCCTTTGGAATCTCTTTTCCATTGAGCTCCTTCCACACATATGTCCATAAAGACTTAGTCCAACCTTTGATTAAAGTTGACCCTTCTAGTGTAGGGGCGTGCATCTCCTTGCATCATGGGCAAGTTGAACGCCAACCTCACATTTTTCGGACTAAAATCTAAGTATTTTCCCCGAACCATTGTAAGATAATTCTTTGGGCTTGGGTTCTTACTTTGATCATGGTTCCTAGTGATCCATGCATTGCCATAGAACTCTTGAACCATTAAGATTCTGACTTGTTGGATGGGGTTGGTTAGAAATTCCCAACCTCTTCTTTGGATCTCATGTCGGATCTCCGGATACTCATTTTTCTTGAGCTTGAAAGGGACCTCGGGGATCACCTTCTTCTTGGCCACAACATCATAGAAGTGGTCTTGATGGGCTTTGGAGATGAATCTTTCCATCTCCCATGACTCGGAGGTGGAAGCTTTTGTCTTCCCTTTCCCTTTTCTAGAGGTTTCTCCGGTCTTAGGTGCCATCAATGGTTATGAAAAAACAAAAAAGCTATGCTTTTACCAGACCAAACTTAGAATATTGCTCGCCCTCGAGCAAGAAATGAAAGAAGAGAAGAAGAAGAAGAAGAAAAAATGGAGGAGAGGGGGAGAGGTGTATTCGGCCAAGGTGTAGAAGAGGGGGTTGTGTTGTGTGAAAATTAATGAGAATGGAGGGGTTTATATAGTGAGGGGATAGGGAGTAAGTTCGGCCATTTAGGGTGGGTTTGGGTGGGAAAGAAATTTGAATTTTGAAGGTAGGTGGGGTTTATGGGGAAGAGTGGATGGATGTGAGTGGTGAAGGGGGTAATTGGGAAGAGAGATTGAGGTGATTGGTGAAGGGTTTTGGGGAAGAGTATTTATTGGAAAGAGAGAATGAATGTTGAGAAGAGGGGAGAATATGGTAGGTGGGGATCTTGTGGGGTCCACAGATCCTGAGATGATCCCGTGGGGTCCACAGATCCTGAGGTGTCAAGGATTTACATTCCTGCACCAATTAAGCATGTAAAATGCCTTTCCATGCAATTCTAGCGTTTAAACGCCGAAGTGATGCATGTTCTGGGCGTTCAACGCCCATGTGCAGCATGTTTCTGGCGTTGAATGCCAGTTCCATGCTTGTTTCTGGCGTTCAACGCCAGCTCTCCTCAGGGTGCATTCTTGGCATTTGAACGCTGGGATGTTGCTTGTTTCTGGCGTTCAACGCCAGATCCATGCTCTGTTCTGGCGTTGAACGCCAGCCAGATGCTCCTTACGGGCGTTTAAACGCCAGTAAGTCCTTCCTCCAGGGTGTGATTTTTCTTCTACTATTTTTGATTCTGTTTTTAATTTTAATATTTTTTTCGTGTCTCCACATGATCATGAACCTAATAAAACATAAAAGAACAATGAAAATAAAATAAAATTAGATAAATAAAAATTGGGTTGCCTCCCAATAAGCGCTTCTTTAATGTCAATAGCTTGACAGTGGGCTCTCATGGAGCCACACAGGTGATCAGGTCAATGTTGTATAGTCCCAACCCCTAACTTAGAGTTTGGTTGTGGGGATTCAACACCAAACTTAGAGTTTGGTTGTGGCCTCCCAACACCAAACTTAAAGTTTGATTGTGGGGGCTCTGTTTGACTCTGTACTGAGAGAAGCTCTGCATGTTTACTCTCCCTTGTTACAGAAGGATAGCCGTGTGCCTTAAACACAAGGTAGTCCCCATTCAATTAAAGGACTAATTTTCCTCTGTTAACATCTATCACAGCTTCTGCTGTGGCTAGGAAAGGTCTTCCAAGGATGATGCATTCATCCTCCTCCTCCCTAGTGTCTAAGATTATGAAATTAGCAGGAATGTAAAGGCCTTTAACCTTTACCAACATGTCCTCTACTAATCCATAAGCTTGTCTTACTGACTTGTCTACCAATTGTAATGAGAATAAGGTAGGCTGTGCCTCAATAATCCCCAGCTTCTCCATTACAGAGAGTGGCATAAGATTTATGCCTGACCCTAGGTCACACAGAGCTTTTTCAAAGGTCATGGTGCCTATGGTACAGGGTATTAAGAATTTCCCAGGATCTTGTTTCTTTTGAGGTAAAGTTTGCTGAACCCATGTATCAAGTTCATTAATGAGCAAGGGAGGTTCACCTTCCCAAGTCTCATTACTAAATAACTTGGCATTCAGCTTCTTGATGGCTCCTAGATATTGAGCAACTTGCTCTCCAGTTACATCTTCATCCTCTTTAGAGGAAGAATAATCTTCAGAGCTCATGAATGGTAGAAGGAGATTAAATGGAATCTCTATGGTCTCTATATGAGCCTCAGATTCCTTTGGATCCTCAATAGGGAACTCCTTCCTGCTTGAGAGACGTCCTATGAGATCTTCCTCACTGGGATCGCGTCCTCTCCCTCCTCCTTGCATTTGGCCATATTGATTATATCCATTGATGACAAGTCATCATATACCCATTTTTCAAGCTAATTTCACTTGTTTTGTTAGCATTTATGCACTTTCTTGCATCCTAAGTTAGTGATTTGGAGTAAAAATGCATAACTTCTCTAAATCAAGCAACCACTATGAAATTAATGATAAATCATGAGGTTTAAGCTAATTTTAATTGCATTTTAATTGATTTATAAGCCTCTTGAATTTAGTGATACTTTGAGTGGTTGTTTGGTTTATTTTAGGTGAAGAAAAGAAAAGAAAATGAAAAGCGTGGCCTAAGAAGCGTGACAAAAGAAAAGGGAAGCGTGGCCAAAGAAGGGAGAAGCGTGCCTCAACTAATGGGGGAAGCAACCTTGCCCTCCACAAGGGCAGAATGCCCTCTAGGAGGGCAGCACTAAGTGACCGAACCAAGACAAGGCAACCTTGCCCTGCCCACTCCAAGGGCAGAGCACAAAATGGTGCCTTGGAGCCAAGAGAAGCAAATTCTGCCCTGCCCTTGTGGAGAGCAGGATCGGGCACATCAAGGAAAAAAATCCAAGGAAAAATAGCTCCCATGCATGCCACAAGGTTCGAACCAAGAACCATGAGGAAGCCAAGCCTTGAGACATACTAGCGTGCCAAGAAACCAAGAAAAATAATTAGCGTGTTTGCACTCTCCCAGGATCGAACCCACGATGTGAAGGAAAGGATCCTGCCCTGCCCTTGGCGCGGGCAGGGCAGAAATTTGAATGGCGCACCAACTTTGCTCCCTGGCGCACCAATTTCCTCGTCCTGGCAGCATCGCGCGCGCACATTCCTTCCTTGGCGCACCAACCCGTTTCTGCCCTGCCCTTGGCGCGGGCAGGGCAGCCTCCCACGCACCAGTGCGCATCCTGGCGCGCCAAATTTCTTTCTGGCAGCACCATCCGCACGCACGCTCGTCCTTGGCGCATCAACCTTCCTCGCCCTGCCCTTGGCGCGGGCAGGGCAGCCTCTGGCGCACCAAGCCCATGCCAGACGCGCACCAAACTCGCATCACAAGCACCAAGGCCGCACCAAATCACACCACCATGCATCAATTTTCTGCCCTGCCCTCCACAAGGGCAGGGCAGCCTCCTGGGAGTGGTTTTTGGGCCAAAATTCAAATTAAAAATAAATTTGAATTCATTTCTTCACCAATCCAAAAGCCCATCCAAATCCCATTATCCAAGAATAGAAAGTGTATAAATAGGACTTAGTTTGATGTAATTAGGACCTTATGCTCACTTTTGAATTTTTACTTTTACCTTGGCTTTTGAATTTTCATTTTCACATTCCTTTGGAGCTTTGACTCTCTTGGAATTGTTCTGGAGAGAATTGGCCGAGACTTCAGAGGATCAAGGGAGAGTTGATTGATCTCCTTCCTCAATTCCCTTGGGCAATTCTACTCTTCTGTTTTCTGAGTTGTGGATGTGTGAAATTGGGGAAATTCTGTCCCAATTCCCATTCTAGCTCTGTTTAAATTTGCTTTCTGCATAATTCACTTTCAATTCGGTTCTTCTATTGCTTCTTCTTTCATTTTCTGTCAATTGCTTAGTTCATTCAGATCTGGGAAGGAAATTAGGTTTTAGGCTCTGCTACCTAAGCCCTTGGGATCCTGAGATCACTTTTGGTTCTTCTATGAACCTTACTGCACTTTAATTTCCTTGCTGTTTAAATTTCTGCTTGCATCCAATTCAATTTCTGCTACCTTCTTTACTGCAATTTACTTCTTCTTGTTTAGATCCTGCAATCCCATTCCTCAATTCCCCTTTACATTCAGCAATTTATCTTTCTTGCCATTTAAGTTACTGCAATTTAAGTTTCTTGCACTTTAAGTTTCAGTCATTTACTTTCTTGCTCTTTAAGTTTCTGCACTTTTACTCTTCTGTTCTTTATTTTACTGCATTTCTCCCTTCCCCCTTTACATTTACTGTCATTTAATTTCTGATAAACACAAATCACTCAACCAAAACTTGATTCGCTTGACTAAACCACCCACTAAACTAAAATTGCTCAATCCTTCAATCCCTGTGGGATCGACCTCACTCATGTGAGTTATTATTACTTGATGCGACCCGGTACACTTGCCGGTTAGATCTATGTGTTTGGAAAATTCGTTTTCCACAAAAACACCATCAAGTTTTTGGCGCCGTTGCCGGGGATTGAAATAGATTGACAATGATTAAGTGAAGTGGAGGTCTAGATTAAGCATTTTTTTTTTCTTTTTTTGTTATTCTAACTCTTACTAACACATTAACTGTTTGAGTTTTTGCTTAAACTAACCAACCAAAACCTCACTCTAGCAATAGATTGAAGTTTTGTTAACTCTCTGGGTTTGTGTGTTTGTTGCTGTGTGTTTGTATGTCAGGTATAGGAAGATCCTCTACTATCCACTCTGAAATTGATCAAAGGACTCTTCGGAGAATAAGAAGAGCTGAAAGAGGGAAGAATATTGTTGGAGAAGAAGAAGAATCTGAGGAGGAATTCCAAGATATGGAAGGAGATACTAGTCAACCAGGAGGAGGAGCCAACAATGACCAACAGAGAAGAGTCTTGGCTTCATACACATTTGCAAATGCTAGGCATTGTGGGAGCAGCATTCTTCCTCCCAATGTCAATGCCAACAACTTTGAACTCAAGCCACAACTCATAACTCTGGTGCAAAACAATTGTTCTTTTGGAGGAGGGCCTTTGGAGGATCCAAACCAACATTTGTCTACTTTCTTGAGAATCTGTGACACAGTGAAAACAAATGGGGTACCTCATGACAGCTACAAGTTGCTACTCTTCCCATTCTCTCTTAGAGATAAAGCCACTCAATGGCTAGAGACTTTTCCAAAAGAAAGCATCAACACTTGGGATGACTTGGTGAGCAAGTTCCTTGCTAAATTCTATCCACCTCAAAGAGTCCTAAGGTTGAAGACAGAGGTTCAAACCTTCACTCAATTGGAGGCCGAGAGCTTATATGAAGCATGGGAGAGATACAAGGCTCTATTGAGGAAGTGTCCACCAGAGATGTTCACTGAGTGGGACAAGCTACAAAACTTCTATGAAGGCCTCACTCTTAAAGCTCAGGAGGCTCTTGATCACTCTGCTGGAGGCTCTCTACAACTCATGAAAACCACAGAGGAAGCTCGAAACCTCATTGATATGGTGGCCAACAACCAATATTTCTTTGCTCATCAAAGACAACGCCAACCATCACAGAGAAGAGGAGTCATGGAGTTGGAAGGAGTTGATTCAATCTTAGCTCAAAACAAGATGATGCAACAACAGATTCAACAACAATTTGAGCAAATGGCTAAGAGAATTGATGGCTTGCAAGTGGCAGCAGTGAGCACCACAAGCCAACCTCCAAACACTTGGGTACAAAGTAAAGAAACTCAAGAGGAGCAACAACAAGAGCAGGTTCAATACTTGCACAACCAGAATCAGGGAACAAATGAAGTTTATGGAGAGACTTACAATCCATCTTGGAAGAATCATCCAAACCTCAGATGGGGAGACAACCATAATCAAAACCAACAACCATGGCAAAGAAACACAGGCCAAAACAATTGGAAAAACACAAACCACAACCCCCAGCCAACTACTAACCAAAATTCATACAGAAAACCACAAAACAACTACCCAAATTCTAACCAATACCCAACCAATAACCACCCAACTAACCAAAACACTTACCTTCATCCACCAACACCCCAAAACCAACCCATCACACAAGATTCACAGAGAATCACCAATCTAGAAGTGCTCCTGGAGAAACTAATGAAAAGCCAAGAATTGACAAACAAAAATCAAGAAGCTACCATGAAGAACCTAGAGAGGCAGATTGGCCAAATCTCTAAGAAGATCTCTGTTGAGAAGCCATCAAGTTCACTACCTAGTGATACCATTCCCAACCCAAAGGAAGAATGCAAGGTGGTGCAACTGAGAAGTGGAAGGGTGTTAACAGATGGTAACCAAGGAGCAACAAAGAAACCCATGGAGGATAACAATGAGCCAACAAGAAGGATGAAGCCATTAACAAGGACAAGATAAGCAAGAATGCTCCAGAAAAACTCACAGAAGAAGATAACAAGCCACAGAATTTGAAGAAAGGAAAGAATATCTTGGAAGAACCAAGTCCAAAACAGCATCAAGTGGTGAAGAGCTCAACACCACCACTGCCGTACCCACAAAGATTTCACAAGGAAACAAAGGATCAGCACTTCCACAAATTTCTTGAGACTTTCAAGAAGCTGGAAATCAACATACCTTTGGCAGAGGCTTTGGAGCAAATGCCCCTGTATGCTAAGTTTCTAAAGGAGCTCATTAACAAGAAAAGGGATTGGAATGAGAAGGAAACAGTGATGCTTAGTGAGGAATGCAGTGCACTCATTAGAAAGGGACTCCCTCCCAAGCTTGAGGACCCTGGAGGTTTCTTCTTGCCATGCACTATCGGAAACCTGTTCATTAACAAAGGGATGTGCGATCTAGGAGCAAGCATAAATCTAATCCCATATCCTCTAGTGAAAAGGCTTGGCATAGAAGAGGTGAATCCAACAGAGATGACTTTGGAGTTGGTGGATCAATCAATAGTCCATCCTAAGGGGTTGATTGAGAACCTTTTAGTTAAGGTTGACAGGTTCATCTATCCGGCAGATTTTGTGATTCTGGATTCTTCAGAAAATGGAAATGACTCCATAATACTTGGTCGACCATTTTTGGCCACTGCTAGAGCCATTGTGGACATAGAGCAAGGAGAATTAACTCTTAGGATGCATGAGGAGAGCATCATCCTGAAAGTTTTCCCAGAATTACAAAAGGATGAAGAAAAAAACAAAATGAGTGATGATCTCCCCCCAAAGCAATCAACTGAAAAGGAAGTGGAACAGATAAACAAACAGACACAAGAAGAAAAGGGGATTCACAAGGAAGCAGGAGTGATTAGCAGAAAGGAAGGCATCACAACTCAAGTAACTGCCAAGAAGGGAAGATCAACAAGCAAGAAAAAGGTGAAGAATAAGAAAAAGGCTCACAAAGGGTGGAAGAACAAGAAAATCCCAACTGAAGGATTTTCTAAGGGTGATAAGGTGCAGTTAATATACCAACAGCAGGGAGCAGAAGATTATTACACTGTCAACCAGATTCTTTCTTTTGAGCATGTGGAGATTGAACATCAAGGCACTCAGAGAAAGCTGACAGTGAGGGGTGACAAGTTGAGACACCACCAATTTCAACCACCCTAAAGGGAGGTCAATGTCAAGCTAATGACAATAAAAGAGCGCTTGTTGGGAGGCAACCCAACCTGAGGTAGTTGTCTTTTTCATAGCTTTTCAATAAAGATGTTGAATAATTGATATGCATTGCAAGGAGCTAAGTTTGGTGTTGCACACCAAAACAATTTGAGGGAGAATGAAAACTTCTAAGTTTGGTGTTCCGCCAAAAATATCATCTAAAAAAAACACATCCTCACCTCTTGCATGATTCTAGCTCCAAGCAATCAAACATATTGTTCAACTGTTGAATTATTTTCTAGCTTTAATTCCATTAACCTTTAGCAAGGATACATGGTTTCAAATATGGTTAACTTGGTACATCTGAGACAGTGGCAAAACAATTAAGTTTGGTGTTCACACACCAAAACAAATCATGGAACCACACTCAGTATTATGCTTACTAACCATGTAATTAAGGGCTTGAGAATCAAGCAACTTTGAGAACTATGCAGGATAGAAGCCAACATTTGAAGACATTATGCATTGTAACTCAAAGAGGACATAGCAGAAAGAAAAATCAAAGGGCTGCAACTTCAAAGGTTGTATCTGAACTTAATCCTTGCTGCTGTGTGATGTTTCAAATCTGGAAGCCATTGTATTTCTTGCTAAAGTGTTCATTTAGCCACAAGTGAAATTGTTTGTGAAAATGCCAAATCTGCATAATGCTTGTATCCATCACTTAGCTTTAAATATTGTCTTGTTTCCCATATGCTTGAATAAAAGAGTTTGGTTTGAATTGAAAAGTAAAAAAAAAAAAATCCAATGTTGCATGAGTATGAATGGAAGTTGGTGGTGGCACATGTGTTTGATTAAATGCATAACTCATGAAATAAATGTTGCATAATATCATTCCCATTCAATTGTAAGTTAGCTTGCTGTTAAAAAGACTCCTATCAATAATGAAACAACCCTTGGTAACAAAAAACAGAAAGAAAAAGGGAAAGAAAAAGCCAAAATGGCAAGAAAAAAAAAAACAAAGAATAAAGGTTGGACACCAATGGTTTGGACCCTAGGACAAATGCCTGTGGTGTTCTTGTACTGAGATCTGCTTGGATGAGTAAATTCTAAGGGGTATTTTGAAACCCGGTCACTTAGATCAACTGATTTGGGATGGCCAATTGAAAATCCACAATAAAGAGCAACTTAGATACAAAGCACTTAGTGATCCAAAGAGATGCTGGGCATCAATGATCCTAGGAAGAATTAGTGAGCTAAGTGTCTGTGGTGGAAAGATGTTGAGCAAAATAAAAGAAAATGAAGCCAAAGGCTAAGCTGCAACATTTAACACCAAACCTCTTAAAGAATAAAAAGCTTATTAAAGCATTATGAGCCAAGAAGAGTTAGCAAGGGAGTGAGTAAAAGGTGAGTCTTATAACAGCAAGTTTAGCAAGCCTTTGAATAAAGATATGTATTATGCAGCAGCAACAATAAGTGAGTATCATTGTCTGCATAAATGCCCCATAAATTGAAGTTCTGCTATCTGCATAATAAGGATTTATGTTCTTTTCTTATTAATATTATTTTCTCTAAGTTTTGATGCTTGCTGGGGACAAGCAAGGTTTAAGTTTGGTGTTGTGATGACAAGTCATCATATACCCATTTTCAAGCTAATTTCACTTGTTTTGTTAGCATTTATGCACTTTCTTGCATCCTAAGTTAGTGATTTGGAGTAAAAATGCATAACTTCTCTAAATCAAGCAACCACTATGAAATTAATGATAAATCATGAGGTTTAAGCTAATTTTAATTGCATTTTAATTGATTTATAAGCCTCTTGAATTTAGTGATACTTTGAGTGGTTGTTTGGTTTATTTTAGGTGAAGAAAAGAAAAGAAAATGAAAAGCGTGGCCTAAGAAGCGTGACAAAAGAAAAGGGAAGCGTGGCCAAAGAAGGGAGAAGCGTGCCTCAACTAATGGGGGAAGCAACCTTGCCCTCCACAAGGGCAGAATGCCCTCTAGGAGGGCAGCACTAAGTGACCGAACCAAGACAAGGCAACCTTGCCCTGCCCACTCCAAGGGCAGAGCACAAAATGGTGCCTTGGAGCCAAGAGAAGCAAATTCTGCCCTGCCCTTGTGGAGAGCAGGATCGGGCACATCAAGGAAAGAAATCCAAGGAAAAATAGCTCCCATGCATGCCACAAGGTTCGAACCAAGAACCATGAGGAAGCCAAGCCTTGAGACATACTAGCGTGCCAAGAAACCAAGAAAAATAATTAGCGTGTTTGCACTCTCCCAGGATCGAACCCACGATGTGAAGGAAAGGATCCTGCCCTGCCCTTGGCGCGGGCAGGGCAGAAATTTGAATGGCGCACCAACTTTGCTCCCTGGCGCACCAATTTCCTCGTCCTGGCAGCATCGCGCGCGCACATTCCTTCCTTGGCGCACCAACCCGTTTCTGCCCTGCCCTTGGCGCGGGCAGGGCAGCCTCCCACGCACCAGTGCGCATCCTGGCGCGCCAAATTTCTTCCTGGCAGCACCATCCGCACGCACGCTCGTCCTTGGCGCATCAACCTTCCTCGCCCTGCCCTTGGCGCGGGCAGGGCAGCCTCTGGCGCACCAAGCCCATGCCAGACGCGCACCAAACTCGCATCACAAGCACCAATGCCGCACCAAATCACACCACCATGCATCAATTTTCTGCCCTGCCCTCCACAAGGGCAGGGCAGCCTCCTGGGAGTGGTTTTTGGGCCAAAATTCAAATTAAAAATAAATTTGAATTCATTTCTTCACCAATCCAAAAGCCCATCCAAATCCCATTATCCAAGAATAGAAAGTGTATAAATAGGACTTAGTTTGATGTAATTAGGACCTTTATGCTCACTTTTGAATTTTTACTTTTACCTTGGCTTTTGAATTTTCATTTTCACATTCCTTTGGAGCTTTGACTCTCTTGGAATTGTTCTGGAGAGAATTGGCCGAGACTTCAGAGGATCAAGGGAGAGTGATTGATCTCCTTCCTCAATTCCCTTGGGCAATTCTACTCTTCTGTTTTCTGAGTTGTGGATGTGTGAAATTGGGGAAATTCTGTCCCAATTCCCATTCTAGCTCTGTTTAAATTTGCTTTCTGCATAATTCACTTTCAATTCGGTTCTTCTATTGCTTCTTCTTTCATTTTCTGTCAATTGCTTAGTTCATTCAGATCTGGGAAGGAAATTGGGTTTTAGGCTCTGCTACCTAAGCCCTTGGGATCCTGAGATCACTTTTGGTTCTTCTATGAACCTTACTGCACTTTAATTTCCTTGCTGTTTAAATTTCTGCTTGCATCCAATTCAATTTCTGCTACCTTCTTTACTGCAATTTACTTCTTCTTGTTTAGATCCTGCAATCCCATTCCTCAATTCCCCTTTACATTCAGCAATTTATCTTTCTTGCCATTTAAGTTACTGCAATTTAAGTTTCTTGAACTTTAAGTTTCAGTCATTTACTTTCTTGCTCTTTAAGTTTCTGCACTTTTACTCTTCTGTTCTTTATTTTACTGCATTTCTCCCTTCCCCCTTTACATTTACTGTCATTTAATTTCTGATAAACACAAATCACTCAACCAAAACTTGATTCGCTTGACTAAACCACCCACTAAACTAAAATTGCTCAATCCTTCAATCCCTGTGGGATCGACCTCACTCATGTGAGTTATTATTACTTGATGCGACCCGGTACACTTGCCGGTTAGATCTATGTGTTTGGAAAATTCGTTTTCCACAAAAACACCATCATCCATAAGCTGAGGCTTCTCTTGGAGTTGAACGCTGGTGGACGAAATTGTGATCCTCTTTGTATTTGCATGAGATTTAAAAATTGGCTCTATTGGAATTTATGATCACAACTTCATTCAGCTTAACCAGCAAGTGTACTGGGTCATCCAAGTAATACCTTACGTGAGTAAGGGTCGATCCCACAGAGATTGTTGGTATGAAGCAAGCTATGGTCACCTTGTAAATCTCAGTTAGAAAGATTAAATTGGTTTATGGATTTCGAAAATTAAAAATAAATAGAAAATAAAAAGGGATAGAAATACTTATGTAAATCAATAGTGGGAATTTCAGATAGGCGTGCGGAGATGCTGGAATCCTTTCGAATCTCTACTTTCTTATTGGTTTCATCCAATCCTTCTTACTCCTTTCCATGGCAAGCTGTATGTAGGGCATCACCGTTGTCAATGGCTACATCCCATCCTCTCAGTGAAAACGTTCCTATGCTCTGTCACAGCACGGCTAATCATATGTCGGTTCTCAATCAGGTTGGAATAGAATCCCTTGATTCTTTTGCGTTTGTCATCACGCCCAGCCTTCAGGAGTTTGAAGCTCGTCACAGTCATTCAATCCCAGAATCCTACTCGGAATACCATAGACAAGGTTTAGACTTTCCGGATCCTCATGAATTCCGCCATCTATCTAACTTATACCACGAAGATTCTGTTGGAGAATCTAAGAGATATGTGCCCGGCCTAAAGTAGAACGGAAGTGGTTGTCAATCATGCGCGTTCATAGGTGAGAATGATGATGAGTGTCACGGATCATCACATTCATCAAAGTGTTGTGCAACGTATATCTGGGAATAAGAATAAAAGAGAATTGAATAGAAAGTAATAATAATTGTATTGAAACTTGAGGTACAGCAGAGCTCCATACCCTTAATCTATGGTGTGCAGGAACTCCACCGTTGAAAATACATAAGTGAAAGGTTCAGGCATGGCCGAATGGCCAGCCCCCTGAATGATCAAGAGACCGAATAATCAAAGGCTAAACAGTCAAAAGATTAAACTGTCAAAAGATGTCTAATACAATAGTAAATCATCCTATTTATACTAGACTAGCTACTAGGGTTTACATGAGTAAGTAATTGATGCATAAATCCACTTCCGGGGCCCACTTGGTGTATGCTTGGGCTGAGCTTGATCTAACCATGAGCTGAGGCTTTTCTTGGAGTTGAACTCCAAGTTATAACGTGTTTTGGGCGTTCAACTCCGGATCATGACGTGTTTCTGGCGTTTAACTCCAGACAACAGCATGTACTTGGCGTTCAATGCCAAGTTACATCGTCAATTTCCGAATAAAGTATGGACTATTATATATTGCTGGAAAGCTCTGGATGTCTACTTTCCAACGCCGTTGAGAGCGCGCCATTTGAGGTTCTGTAGCTCCAGAAAATCCATTTCGAGTAAAGGGAGGTCAGATTCCAACAACATCAGCAGTCCTTTTGTCAGCCTTTTTCAGAGTTTTGCTCAAATCCCTCAATTTCAGCCAGAAATTACCTGAAATCACAGAAAAACACACAAACTCATAGTAAAGTCCAGAAATGTGAATTTAACATAAAAACTAATGAAAACATCCCTGAAAGTAGCTTGAACTTACTAAAAACTACCTAAAAAAAATGCCAAAAAGCGTATAAATTATCCGCTCATCAAACGCCAAGTTGTAACGTGTTTTGGGCATTCAACTCTGGTTCGTGACGTGTTTCTGGCGTTTGACTCTAGAATACAGCATGGAACTGGCGTTGAGCGCCAGTTTACGTCGTCTAATTACGAATAAAGTATGGACTATTATATATTGCTGGAAAGTTTTGGATGTCTACTTTCCAACGCCGTTGAGAGCGCGCCATTTGAAGTTCTGTAGCTCTAGAAAATCCATTTTGAGTGCAGGGAGGTCAGATTCCAACAGCATCAGCAGTCCTTTGTCAGCCTCTTATCAGAGTTTTGCTCAGGTCCCTCAATTTCAGCCAGAAAATACCTGAAATCACAGAAAAACACACAACTCATAGTAAAGTCCAGAAATGTGAATTTAACATAAAAACCAATGAAAACATCTCTAAAAGTAACTAGATCATACTAAAAACTACCTAAAAACAATGCCAAAAAGCGTATAAATTTTCCGCTCATCATGCGCGTAAGTGTTTTTTGCGCGCGCGCGTTGATGACAAGTCATCATATACCCAATTTTCAAGCTAATTTCACTTGTTTCATTAGTCTTTATGCACTTTTTTGCATCCTAAGTAAGTAATTTGGAATGAAAATGCATGACTTCTTTAAATCAAACAACCACCATTAAAGTGTGACCAAGAGATGAGAAGTGTGGTGCAACATAGAAGGAGGAAGCAAACACTGCCCTCCACAAGAGCACACTGCCCTCCAGGAGAGCAGCATAACGAACCAAGCCTTGAAAAGCATCACTGCCCTGTCCACAATAAGGGCGGAGCACAATTTGATGCCAAGGACCAAAGGAAGCAAAAACTCTGCCCTGCCCTCCTCAAGAGCAATATCGGGCTTCATCTAAGAATAATTCAAAGGAAATTGCTTCCTAGTGTTTCCTATGGGTTTCGAACCCAAGAACAAGGAGGAAAGGAGTAGCGCTCAAATACAAGGAAAACAAGCAAAAATTGGCTTGTTTTCAATCTCCAAGAATCGAACACAGCACCATGAGGAAGCAAGGAACTAGGCGTTACTTTGGTGCCAAGAAAACCAAGAAAAAAAGAGCAGCATGTGCCTCCACCAAGTTTCGAACTTGGGACTTCATCCATTGGCAACACTGCCCTGCCCTCCACAAGGGCAGGGCAGCATTTCTTGGTGCATGGCCGGCGCACAACATGGACGCATGGGCATGAGCACTCGGCCAGCAACACGCACGCACGGGCAGCACTTGGCGCACCATGGCAACACTGCCCTGCCCTCCATAAGGGCAGGGCAGCATCTTGAACACGCACCAAACGCACGCAATGAGGCCGCATGCACCATTTCCTGCTCTGCCCTCCACAAGGGCAGGGCAGCCTCCTGGAAGCTACTTTCTCATGGGCTGAAAATTGGATTAAAAATCCAATTTAATTCATTTCTTCACCAAATCAAAAGCCCATCCAAATTCCAAAATCCAAGAATAGAGAGTGTATAAATAGGAGATAGTTTGATGTAATTAGAACCTTTTTTTGATTTTTGAATTTTCACATCTTCAGACTTGATTTTGAGAGCTTGGAACTGAGATTTTAGAGAATTGGGAAGGAGAATTGATCTCTCTTCTTCCTCGTTCTTGCTTGAGCACTTTTTACTTTTCTTGTTTGAGTCTTGGGTGTGAAGAATTGAGGAATTTCTGTCTCAATCTCCATTCAAGACCTCTTTAATTTCCCTTCTGCATAATTGAGTTGAATCCAATTTCCTTTACTGCTTCATCTTTAATTTCTTGTTAATTGCTTTGTGAACTTGGATCTGGGAAGGCAATTGAGATCTAGACTTTGCTATCTAGTCTCTGGAGTCCTGAGACCCAATTTTCTTTTTGGTTCTTCTGTTGAACCACTGCTGCAATTACATTCTCACTTCCTGTTTAAATTCTAGTTACTTCCAATTCATCTTCTGCTTTATTAATTGCTGCAATTTAATTTTTCTTGCTTAAATTATGAATTCCCAGTCCTCAAATCCCTTTTCCATTCAAGCAATTTATATTTCTTGCACTTTAAGTTACTGCAATTTACATTTCTTGCACTTTAAGTTTCGGTCATTTAATTTCTTGTCCTTTAAGATTCAGCACCTTTATTTTTAATTCTCTTTAATTTCTGCAATTCTTCCCTCCCCCTTTACATTTTCTGTCATTTACTTACTGTTGGATACAAAATCACTCAACCAATACTTGATTTGCTTGACTAAATCAACCACTAAACTAAAATTGCTCAATCCTTCAATCCCTGTGGGATCGACCTCACTCCCGTGAGTTTTATTACTTGATGCGACCCGGTACACTTGCCGGTGAGTTTTGTGTTGGATCGTTTTCCACACATCAAGTTTTTGGCGCCGTTGCCGGGGATTGAATTAGATTGACAATGATTAAGTAAGGTGGTGGTCTAGATTAAGCATTTTTTTCTTTTTAACTAAGCACATTAACTGTTTGACACATTGTGTCACCTAACCCTCTAACCACATTCTAGCATTAGAATGTCCATGTTTCATTTGGTTTGTTTGTGATTCTTGCAAGTCATGGAGGCTGAGGTGTGTGAAGAGGGAGTGAGCAACAATACCCAGCCTGCAAGAAGGGTGTTGGCTTCTTACACTATCCCCAATGCAAGAAACTGTGGGAGTAGCATACTCACTCCTAACGTCCATGCAAATAATTTTAAGTTGAAGCCTCAACTTATCACTCTGGTGCAGAACAATTGCTCCTATGGAGGAAGTCCACTTGAAGATCCAAACCAACACTTATCCATCTTCCTCAGGATTTGTGAAACTGTCAAAACAAGTGGTGTGCATCCAGACATCTACAAGCTACTGCTGTTTCCATTCTCTCTGAAGGATAAAGCCACTCAATGGCTAGAGACATTTCCCAAAGAAAGCATCAATAATTGGGAAGACTTAGTGAGCAAATTCCTAGCCAAGTTCTATCCTCCCCAAAGGATTATCAAGCTGAAAACAGAGGTGCAAACATTCATTCAAATGGATGGAAAGTCGCTGTATGATGCTTGGGAGAGATACAAGGCCTTAATCAGGAAATGTCCCCCAGAAATGTTTAGTGAGTAGGATAGACTCCAAAACTTCTATGAAGGGTTGACCCAGAAAGCTCAAGAAGCATTAGATCATTCCGCAGGAGGCTCATTGCAGCTAATGAAGACAGCAGAGGAAGCCCAAAACCTCATAGAGATGGTGGCAAACAATCAATATTTCTTTACATATCAAAGACAACGCCAACCAGCCAAGAGAAGGGATGTGCTGGAGCTTGAAGGTGTTGACGTTCTCTTGGCACAAAACAAACAGATGCATCAACAGCTTCAGCAACAAATAGAAATGATGGCCAAGAAAATTGATGGACTGCAAGGTGTTGTAGTAAACACACAACGCCAATCTCAAACTTCACATGGGTGGAATCAATCTGAAGAAAGTTTTGAGACATTCAATTTTGAGCAACAAAGCCCTGAGCAGGTGCAATGCATGAACAACACTTCAAGTTCATTTCAACATAATTTTCATGGTGATGCACACAAGACACCCTGGAAGGCTCATTCTAATTCAAGGTGGGGTGAGCATTAGAATCAAGGACAAAGGGACTTCAACTCTGGCAGCCTCAGCAACACAAGCAACCATAACCATTCATCCAATAATACTAACCAATTTAAAAATTCACAAAACACATATCACCAACCCCATAATAACTCACAAAACCACCAGAATAACTATTTCACATCCACATCCTACCCACAAAGTACCCCCACAATTAATTCAAACAACTTCCAACAACAACCATCTCATTTCACACAACCACAACCAAATCCAGACTCTCAAATAATCTCAAGTCTAGAGAAAATGATGGAGAAACTCATGAAAAATCAAGACATGGCAAGACATGATCAGGAAGCTGCAAGGAAAGATCAGGCCCTGGCATTCAAAAACCAAGAGGCCTCAATCAGAAACCTTGAGAGACACATGGGGCAAATGGCTAAGCAAATTTCAGAAATGGATGAGAAGAGAGCAAATGCCTTCCCCAATGTCACTGAAGAACACCCAAGAGACAAAGGAAAAGCCACAAAATGGGAGGAGTGCAAAGCAATCACAGTGGGAAGTGAGAAGACTATGAAGAAGGAAGCCATCAATCTGGACAATCACAACAGAGAAGTTCCACAAGAAGAGACAGAGGGAAAAAGTAAAGAGGATCAAGAAACCAAAAATGCACAAATTTCAAAGGGATACAAGAACACCCTTGAATCACAACTACAAGAGAAGAGGGAAGGAGTGAATCCTTGTGTCCCCAAACTTCCATACCCTCAGAGGTTTAAAAAAGAAAATGAGAATAAGCAATACTCAAAATTCTTGGACATATTCAAAACACTCAGCATCAATATTCCTTTCTTAGAAGCACTTGAACAGATGCCACTATATGCCAAATTCATGAAGGAAGTGCTGACAAAGAAAAGATCCCTGAAGGAAGGACAGATTGTTGAGATGACAAAGGAATGTAGTGCTATCCTCCAAAGACCAGAGAAGAAAGATGATCCTGGGACTTTTTACATACCTTGCACCATAGGAAACATAACAATTGAGAAGTCATTCTGTGACCTCGGTGCAAGCATAAACTTGATGCCTTTGTCTCTAATGAGGAAACTTCAAATTTCTGAGCTGAAGTCCACACAAATAGTTCTCCAAATGGCTGACAAATCCACTAAGCAAGCACTGGGAGTTGTGGAGAATGTGTTGGTAAAAGTGGGAAAATTCTTTCTCCCTGCTGACTTTGTTATCTCAAATATAGAAGAGGACCCTGAAACTCCCATCATCCTGGGAAGGCCTTTCCTAGCTACGGGCAGAGCATTGATAGATGTGGAAAAGGGGGAATTGTTGCTGAGAGTGCATGATGAACATCTAGCATTCCATGTTTTTAAAACCTTGCATGAACCCATTCAAGAAGAAGATTTTATGAAGGATAAGGCCAGAGATCAAAGTTTGAAGGAAGCAGTCAATGAGTTAACTCCAAGACTTCTAAATCCATGCTTGAAAGCAGTAGAGATGGTGCAACAAACCAAAGAAGTCAAGGAGGAACTAGATCCAAAACCCCCAGATGAGAAATTCAACATCCTAGATAAAGAACCACCAAGGCAGGGAGTATCTCTTGAGAAAGAAAAGAAGAAGAGGCCAAGAGGATGGAGAAATAAGAAGATCCCTACTGAAGGCTTTTCACCAGGGGATAAAGTGGTGTTAAACACCCAACCAATGAAGGTGTCTCCACAATCATCTGAATACTACACTGTGAACCGGGTCCTTTCACTTGAACACCTAGAGATCATCAAAGAGGAGACTGGAAGGAAGTTCACAGTAAGAGGAGAAAAACTGAGGCACTATGATTTTCAGCCTCCATGAAGTAAAAATGAAAGATGTCAAGCTAGTGACAATAAAGAAGCACTTGTTGGGAGGCAACCCAACCTGAGGTAGTTTTCTTTTCATAGCTTTTTCAATAAAAATGTTAAATAATTGGTATGCATTGCAAGGAGCTAAGTTTGGTGTTGCACACCAAAACAATTTAAGGGAGAATGAAGGATTCTAAGTTTGGTGTTCCACCAAAATTCATTTAAAAGAACATTCTCACTTTCTGCATAATGATAGCTCCAAGCAATCAGACAAATTATTCAACTACTTAACTGCTTTTTAGCTTTAATTCCATAACCTTTAGCAAGGACACAAGGTTTTGCATATGGTTAACTTGTTGCATCAGAGGCAGTGGCAAGTAATTAAGTTTGGTGTTCTCACACCAAAATAAATCCAAGAGCCACACTCAATTTATGCACATTAACCATGCACTTAAGGGCTTGAGAAGCAAGCAACTTTGAGAATTATGCAGGACATGAGTCAACAATTGAAGATATTATGCATCTTAACTCAAAGAGAACACAACAGAAGGAAGAATCAAAGGGCTGCAACTTCAAAGGTTGTATCTAAACTTAATCCTTGTTGTTGTGAAATGTTTTAATTCAGGAATTCTTGTATGTCTTGCTAAAGAGCTCATCTAGTTGCAAGTGAAGTTGTTTGATTAAGTATGATAATCTGCATAATGCTTGTTATTCATCACTCAGCTTAAATTTTGTTTTGTTTCCCATATGCTTGAATAAAAGAGAATTGTTTGAATTGGAAAGTAAATATCCAATGTTGCATAAGTTAGAATGGAAGTTAATGGTGGTATATGTGTTTGATTAAATGCATAACTCATGAAATAATTGCTGCATAATGTCATTTTCATTGAAGTGTGAGCTAGCTTGCTGTTATAAAGGTTCCTATCAGTGAAGAAAAATCCCTTGAGAGCAAAAATAAAACAGAAAGAAAAGGAAGTAGAAAAAGCCAATGTGGCAAGAAAAACAAGGAATAAAGGCTGGACACCAATAGCTTGGACCCTAGGACACATGCCTGTGGTGTTCTTGTACTAAGATATGCTTGGACAAGTAAATTCTGAGGGGTATTTCAAAACCCGGTCACTTAGATCAACTGATTTGGGATGGCCAATTGAAAGTCCACAATAAAGAGCAACCTAGATACAGAACATTTAGTTATCCAAAGATGCTGGGCATCAATGATCCTAGGAGGAAATAGTGAGCCATGTGTCTGTGGTGGAAAGATGTTGAGTAAAAATAAAGCCAAAGGTTACTACTGCAACATTAGACACCAAGCCTTCAAAGAATAATAAGCTTGTTAAGCAAAATGAGAAAAGAAAAGTTAGCAAGGGAGCAAGTAAAGAGTAAACCTTATAACAGCAAGTTTAGTAAGCCTTTGAGGAAAAATGTATATTATGTAACAGCAAACAATAACTTGAGTTGTCATTGTCTACATAAAAACTCCATGAATCAAATTCTGCTATATGCCTAATAAGGATATGTTTTCTCTTCTTGTTCATTTCATTTTCTCTTAGTTTTGATGCTTGCTTGGGGACAAGCAAGATTTAAGTTTGGTGTTGTGATGACAAGTCATCATATACCCATTTTTCAAGCTAATTTCACTTGTTTCATTAGTCTTTATGCACTTTCTTGCATCCTAAGTAAGTAATTTGGAATGAAAATGCATGACTTCTTTAAATCAAACAACCACCATTAAATTGATGCTAAATCATGAGGTTTGAGCTAAAATTTATTGATTTTTAATGAATTATAAACCTTATGAGTTTAGAGATACTTTGATTGGTTGTTTTGGTTTCTTGTAGGTGAAGAAAGGAAGAAAAGAAGAAAAATGTGGCTTAAGTGACCAAGAGATGAGAAGTGTGGTGCAACATAGAAGGAGGAAGCAAACACTGCCCTCCACAAGAGCACACTGCCCTCCAGGAGAGCATATATGAACCAAGCCTTGAAAGCATCACTGCCCTGCCCACAATAAGGGCGGAGCACAATTTGATGCCAAGGACCAAAGAAGCAAAAACTCTGCCCTGCCCTCCTCAAGAGCAATATCGGGCTTCATCCAAGAATAATTCAAAGGAAATTGCTTCCTAGTGTTTCCTATGGGTTTCGAACCCAAGAACAAGGAGGAAAGGAGTAGCGCTCAAATACAAGGAAAACAAGCAAAAATTGGCTTGTTTTCAATCTCCAAGAATCGAACACAGCACCATGAGGAAGCAAGGAACTAGGCGTTACTTTGGTGCCAAGAAAACCAAGAAAAAAGAGCAGCGTGTGCCTCCACCAAGTTTCGAACTTGGGACTTCATCCATTGGCAACACTGCCCTGCCCTCCACAAGGGCAGGGCAGCATTTCTTGGTGCATGGCCGGCGCACAACATGGACGCACGGGCATGAGACTCGGCCAGCAGCACGCACGCACGGGCAGCACTTGGCACCATGGCAACACTGCCCTGCCCTCCATAAGGGCAGGCAGCATATTGAACACGCACCAAGCGCACGCAATGAGGCCGCATGCACCATTTCCTGCTCTGCCCTCCACAAGGGCAGGGCAGCCTCTGGAAGCTACTTTCTCATGGGCTGAAAATTGGATTAAAAATCCAATTTAATTCATTTCTTCACCAAATCAAAAGCCCATCCAAATTCCAAAATCCAAGAATAGAGAGTGTATAAATAGGAGATAGTTTGATGTAATTAGAACCTTTTTTTTATTTTGAATTTTCACATCTTCAGACTTGATTTTGAGAGCTTGGAACTGAGATTTTAGAGAATTGGAAAGGAGAATGATCTCTCTTCTTCCTCGTTCTTGCTTGAGCACTTTTTACTTTTCTTGTTTGAGTCTTGGGTGTGAAGAATTGAGGAATTTCTGTCTCAATCTCCATTCAAGACCTCTTTAATTTCCCTTCTGCATAATTGAGTTGAATCCAATTTCCTTTATGCTTCATCTTTAATTTCTTGTTAATTGCTTTGTGAACTTGGATCTGGGAAGGCAATTGAGATCTAGACTTTGCTATCTAGTCTCTGGAGTCCTGAGACCCAATTTTCTTTTTGGTTCTTCTGAACCACTGCTGCAATTACATTCTCACTTCCTGTTTAAATTCTAGTTACTTCCAATTCATCTTCTGCTTTATTAATTGCTGCAATTTATTTTCCTTGCTTAAATTCTGAATTCCCAGTCCTCAAATCCCTTTTCCATTCAAGCAATTTATATTTCTTGCACTTTAAGTTACTGCAATTTACATTTCTTGCACTTTAAGTTTCGGTCATTTAATTTCTTGTCCTTTAAGATTCAGCACCTTTATTTTCAATTCTCTTTAATTTCTGCAATTCTTCCCTCCCCCTTTACATTTTCTGTCATTTACTTACTGTTGGATACAAAATCACTCAACCAATACTTGATTCGCTTGACTAAATCAACCACTAAACTAAAATTGCTCAATCCTTCAATCCCTGTGGGATCGACCTCACTCCCGTGAGTTTTATTACTTGATGCGACCCGGTACACTTGCCGGTGAGTTTTGTGTTGGATCGTTTTCCACACATCACGCGTGCATGGGCGAGTTCAATTCTTTGGCTTTTTTCCATGATTTCTCCACTTTGCATGCTTTCCTCTTCACTCCTTTGATCCATTCCTAGCCTTTTCAATCTGAAATCACTAACAAACACATCAAGGCATCTAGTGGAATCAAAGGTGAATAAAATCATCAAATTAAAGGTCTAAAAGCATGTTTTCACACTCAAGCACAAATAAGGAGACAATCACAAAATCATGCTATTTCATTGAATAAATATGGGTAAAAGGTGTTAAAATCTCCTAAAATCAATACAAGATAAACCCTAAAAATGGGGTTTATCAACCTCCCCACACTTAAACCAAGCATGCCCTCATGCTTAAACGAAGAATGAAGTAAAGGGCATGGCATTTATTCAATGGAACTAAACTATATGCAATCTATCTAAATGCAACTATCTAAATGAATGCAATTGCTTGGTCAAAATAAATCAATTCCCAAGAGACATATATGCACAAGGGCTAAAGGACTAGCAGGTCTAATCCACAATTGAATTGAGCTATTAAATATTTTTACTAACTTCCATGAAAGGTGATGATTGTAGGTGGAAACATTTAATCGAGCAATCGAACCCTCACCGGATGTGTTTACACTCTATTCGCTCAAGTGTTTAGGGTCGATTCACTCAATTCTCCCCTAATCATGCTTTCCAAGATTTGTTCTTCTTCTAACAATCAACATATATTTCATGCATGCATACATCTATCATGAGGTCTTTTCTTTAGGTTGTAATGGGGTTAGGGTCAAGGTAGGATGCATATATGGTTAGGTGAGCTTGAAATTTGAATCTTTGATAAGCTTAAACTTTCCACCTAACCTATGACATCCTATACAATTAAGTTCTAACCTAACTACCCATTTTCACTTTTTTCACATACTCATGTATTTTCTTTTCATTTCACAACCCATATGCATTGATTTTATTGGGCTTCACTTTGCTTTGGGGCATTTTGTCCCCTTTTTTATTTCTTTCTTTTTCTTTGTTTCTTTCTTTTTATTTTTTTTCTTTTCCATATTGTTTTTCTTTTTCTTTTCTTTTTCTTTTGTTCTTCTCATTTTTTCTTTCTATATACAAGAGCATCAATGCATAAGGTTTTACATTTGATCAATACATGAGTATGTATCCAATTCCCAAATATTTTTAATAACAATACAAAACTACCCTTTTATTCACCCAATGTCCCAAGTTTTCATACACTTGGATGATACACACACACACACTAGCCTAAGACAATCAAAGATCCAAATTAAGGACATTTATTATTTTTTGCTTTAAGTCTTGTGATGTGCTAAAATAAGAACAAAGTGGGTTAATCGTAGGCTCAAATTTGTTAACAATGGAAGATAAAAGGTGTTCCGAGGGTTACCTGAAACGTGTAGCTCGGTCGTCTGGCAAGACCCGAGGTAGGGGTTCCGTGACCCGAGCTTGGTGTGCTGAGCGGCGGGGGGTTGTACCTGCAATGACACTCCGATGCTTAAGTTAGCATGGGTCCAAGCAGATATGAGTAGATTAGAGTATGAGTTACCTGGGTGCTCCAGTGTATTTATAATGATGAGATGTGGCCTCCTGTGGATAAGATAAGTTAGTTATCTTATCTTATCTTTAGTGAGGTCATCTTATCTTCAAGGGAACCGCCTTTATCTTTCTGGGCTTTAGCCGCCTTTAGATGGGCTATGTTCCTTCGTTTGGGCCTGCTGGGCTCCTTGGCTTTATTGTCCGAGGTCCGACCTCAGGCGGGGCCTTTGGGACGAGGTCGGACCTTCTGCGAACTTCCGAGTTTGAAGAGCTCGGTCCGGGTATGAACAGTGCCCTGTCCGAGTTCGTCCTTTTGAGAGGTCGAGCTCGGCATAGTCGTCTTTTCAAAATTTGAAAATGGCCGTTTCAGCATTATTGCTTTTTACCGTTTCTCCTCGATTTCCGTTCGGGCTCTGTGAAGGCATTATTTATTTGCCCCTTTCCTTTTCTTTGTTTATTCTGTTCCCTTTCCCTTTTTCTGGGTTTTCGCCGCCTCTCTTTCGAGCATCTTCCTTCTTTCTCTCTTTTCTTTTCCGATTCTTTCTTTTGATTGTTTTTCGGGGTTTCCTCTGCGCCGCTGTTTTCGTTCTTCTTGCATCGGAGCGTCGTCTTCTTTCTTTCTTCCAGGTTTGTTTCTGTCTTTACTTTCGCCGTGCACATTGCTTTTGTTTCTTTTTCTTCTATGCTGGGGTTGCCCCGGAAAGAGGCGCCGCCATTGCTTCGTTGTTTGTATGTGGGGGGGGGCTCTTTTCTCTTGGTACTTTGTTCCGGGTTACTGCATTTTTCTTCTAAAAGAACTTTTGTTTTCTTGCTTCTGCTGAATGGGTTTTTGCTGTCTGCCTATTTATGTGATTTTTGGCTTGCTGTTGTATTCTTCTTTGTAGGCAAGATTTTTTGTCTCGAAAGGTGTTTCAAGCAATGTCGACCAAGATTCCGAGTGGTCTTGGTTGGGTAGATCCTGTTCCTCTAAGGGCCCCTTCTGTTGTAGATTCTGAGTATCTAGTTAGGTTCCGTAGGGAGTAGTATTTGTGAGAACAAGGAGTCTGAGCGGATTATGAGCTAGTAGCCCCAGAGTCCGAGGAGAGAGTGTGCTTCCCGCCTTTAGAAAGTTCCGAGAAGCTATTCTTTTATGCTTACGATTGTTTTTTCTCTAAGCTGGGTGTACGACTTCCTTTTACCGACTTGGAGTCCGAGGTCCTTTGGTCTTGTAACCTTGCCCCTACGCAACTCCATCCAAATTCTTGGGCGTTTTAAAGCTGTTTCAACTTTTGTGTCAGTTTTGGGGTCTCCCCTTCTGTTTCTCTTTTTCCTATCTGTTCGCGTTGACGCCTTTTACCGACTTGGAGTCCGAGGTCCTTTGGTCTTGTAACCTTGCCCCTACGCAACTCCATCCAAATTCTTGGGCGTTTTTAAAGCTGTTTCAACTTTTGTGTCAGTTTTTGGGCGTCTCCCTTCTGTTTCTCTTTTTTCCTATCTGTTCGCGTTGACGAAGCCGGGGTCGGGTGCTGGGAAGGTGTCTTGGGTCTCTTTTAGGGCTAACCAGGGAAAGAAGTTTTGTACCTTGTATGATGAGTCGTTTCATGATTTCAAGAACTACTATTTCAAGGTCCGGGCTGCTGGAGATGTCCGACCTTTCTTTCTAGATGAGAGTGGGGAGCCTTCTTTTCCTCTTTGTTGGCAGGAGAATGTAGTGTCGGTTAAGTATACTTTTGAGAGTCTAGATGAGGTAGAGCAGGCTTTTGCGGGTGTGTTGAGCAGTTTATGGGGTCGGGCACCTCACTTGGACACGAAGAAAATGTTGGGAGATCCAAGCCTTCTCCGTTCCGAGTTAGGTAGTTCCCGACCTCTCCGAGCTTCATCCTTTAGTATTTTGCCTGTTTTGGAATTCCTATTTGTGATAATCCCTTTCTTTTGTTTCTGCAGAGATGTCTTCTCAGGCGGATTCCATGAAGTTTCTTCGTCGGTCGAAGAAGTCTGCGGCTGCTCGGAATATCGAGGCTGAGGCTTCTGCCCGATCTTCTCCGCAGAAGACTACGTGGGTGTTCAGACTCGGTCGAAGACCATTCCGACTCCTCAGTTCCGAGCTATAACTCAAGATCCTCCGACCTCCGGACCCGGTCACCTTTCCCCGTCTTCGACCTCGGGTCCTCCCCCCAAGAAACAGAAGACCTCTCAAGAGCTTGCGGTTTTAATGATAAGGATTTTGACGCTCTTGGTTGGATTGAGCAGCACATTCTCCCCAGACCTTTATTTCTACTGATGATGCGTCTATGGAGCATCACTTTCAGTATATGGCGCGGAGCTGTGTTTGGCTAGTCTTCATGCCGCTATTGCTCGGGAGTTCAAGAAAGCTCCCCTTGGGGCGACCAGCTCCCGACTTGAGAAGGCACGGTCTGAGCTTGATAAGATTAGTCAACTGAAGGCTGCCAGGATTACTGAGCTGGAGGCCTCTTTGGAGGAAGAGAAAACTAGGGCCACCGCGGCTGTGGCGGCGGCGAAGACATCTGAGGAGATGGCGAGGGTGGCGACGGAGAACTACACTAAGCTGTATGCCGAGCTTGTGGAGACGAAGGAGAAGTTGCAGTCTGCTCGGGATGATTTTTACGAGCTGGAAGATAATGTGGCCAAGGGTATGGATGCTATGTTTGTGAATTGAGGGATCAGGTCGGGTTCTTGCTCCGACCTGGATCTGAGGCTTATTCAGTACGGAAAACATTGTTGTGGAGGGAAAGATTGTTCCTGCTCCTGCCGAGGATGAGGTTCCGGTGTCCGATCACAAGGCTCCGGTGTCCGACCCGAGGTTCCGGTTGTGAACCCGACTTCACCTTTGGCTGAGGATAGGTCTGGTGTGGAGGTTTCAAACCAGGATGACGTTGCCGTCGATGCAGTCCCGATATCTATGTTTCAGCCTGCTGTCGATGTGGAGTCCGGAAAGGGCCTCGATCCTCTGTAATCTTGTACTTCTTGGTGTTTTGCCCGATCTGTGGGCTCTTTTGTTTTTGGATGGTTTCTGTTGAACGCTTTGGACACCTTTTTTATTTAGCTACTTGTAGTAACTTTATTATGTGGTGTTTTTTTGTTCGCGCTTGACTTTTTTTTTCCGCTTTTGCGCTTTTTAGTCGTTTTCGGATAACAACTTTTTAGCTAGCGTTTTGACTTCTTGTTTCCGCTTTCGTGCTTTTTAGTTGTTTTTCGGATAACAACTTTTTAGCTAGCGTTTTGAAACTTCCTTCGATTTCGTTCTTTTCGCTTGTACTTTTAGTTGCTTTTGTAAAGCAAACTTTTTAGTAAGCGTTTTCGAAATCCTGGTTCTTGCGTTTTGAGGCTTCTTTCTTGGGCCGAGCTTTTTCTCGGACATCGGGTGCTCGAGTACCTCCTTTTTGTTAGGTCCGACTTTGTCGTTGGTCGGTTCTTCTGAGTTATTTCTGTAATCTCTTTTTATTTGGCTTTTTGAGCCATTTTAGAGTTACTTTATAACTTTTCCCTTTGCTGGGTCCGACTTCGTCGTTTGGTCGGCCTTTTTAAGTTATTTTTGTAACCTCTTTTATTGGCTTTTCGAGCCATTTCAGAGTTACTTATAACTTCTCACAATAAATTAATGCGCCTTGGTGGGGTACTTCTTGGATTTGCTTCATCATGAGAAGAGAAAATAGAGAAATTTGATTAGTGAAAAAAGAAAGAATATTACAAAGTGTTTACCCTTTAGGTCGGGTATCCTACTTAACCGGGTGTCTCATTAAAAAAACCCTTGTAGGGAAAAAGAGTACACCTCGGGTTAAGTTTTTCTAGCTGTAGTACCGTCTTAGATTACAGGCGTGCCAGGTCCTGGGCAGCTCATGTCTAGTCGGATATTTTTTAGTAGCCTGTCCCTAAGACTTCTGTTACCTTGTAGGGCCCTTTCCAATTTGCGGCTAGCTTTCTCTCCTGACTTTTGTGTTCCGATGTCATTTCGGATTAGAATCAGGTCGTGAATGGAGAAGCTTCGCTTTATTACCTTTTGATTGTATCTGAGGGCCGTTCGCCGTTTTAAGGCTTCTTCTTGGATTCGGGCTCTTTCTCGGACCTCGGGGAGGAGGTCGAGTTCTTCCCTTTGTGCCTGTGGGTTGCCTTTCGTTGTAGAGGATGACTCTGGGCGACCCTTCATCTATTTCGATAGGAATCATTGCCTCCATGCGACCCTTCATCTATTTCGATAGGAATCATTGCCTCCATCCCGTAAGCTAGCTGGAATGGGGATTCTCCCGTTGTAGAGTGCGGGGTTGGTCCGATATGCCCATAGTACCTGGGGGAGTTCGTCGGCCCACGCCCCTTTGGCCTCTTGGAGTCTTCGTTTTAACCCGGCCAAGATGACTTTTTGCAGCCTCTGCTTGTCCATTGGCTTGTGGGTGCTCGACCGATGTGAATCTGTTTGATTTTTAATTCGGCCACCAAGTTCTGAAAACTTGTGTCCGTGAACTGTGTTCCATTGTCTGTTGTGATGGAGTAGGGGACTCCGAACCTCGTGACGATGTTTTGTATAGGAATTTACGGCTTTTCCGAGCCGTAATAGTGGCTAAGGGTTCGGCTTCGATCCACTTTGTGAAGTAGTCGACCCTACTATGAGGTATTTGACTTGCCCCGTCCTTGTGGAAACGGGCCGAGTAGGTCGAGTCCCCATTTTGCGAAGGGCCATGGCGCAGTGATGCTGATAAGGTCTTCGGGCGGTGCCTTGTGAAAATTGGCGTGTTTTTGGCAGGGGGGCATATTTTCACGAACTCTGTTGCGTCTCTTTGCAAGGTCGGCCAGTAGAACCCGGTCCTAACTACTTTCTTGGATAGCGCCCGAGCTCCGAGATGGTTCCCACACATGCCTTCGTGGACTTCTTCGAGGACGCCCTTTGTTTCTGAGGTCGGAACGCACCTAAGGAGGGGGTTTGAGAATCCTCTTCTGTATAATACGTCGTGAATTAGCGTATAATTCTGGGCGTCCTTGTAAGCCTTTTAGCTTCTTTTCTTTCTATGGGAGAGTTCCTGACTTCAGGTAGTTGAGTATGGGGGTCATCCATCCTTGCTGTTGGTTGGATATATTTAACGTTTCTTCCTCTCTTAGCACGGAGGGAGATTGTAGGGTTTCTTGGAGAAGACTTCTGTTGTTGCCTTCGGGCTTGGTGCTAGCAAGCTTTGAGAGGGCGTCTGCCGGGCATTTTGTTCCCGAGGTATGTGCTGGATTTGATTTCTGGGAAGTGGCGTAATTGTGCCTGTGCTTGGTCCAGGTATTTTTTCATAGTTGGGTCTTTGGCCTGGTAACTTCCATTTACTTGTGATGTGATGACCTGGGAGTCGCTGAAGATCGTGATTTTCTGGGCTCCGATCTCTTGGCTAGCTTTAGACCAGCTAGTAGGGCCTCGTATTCAGCTTGGTTGTTTGAAGCCTGGAACTCAAATTTTAGGGATAGTCTATCCGCGTTCCTTGGTCGCTTTCGAGTATGACCCCGGCTCCGCTTCCCGTTTTGTTTGAGGACCCGTCGACATATAGGTTCCATGAGAGTGGGGTTCCCAGGGTCTCAGTATTTCTGCGATGAAGTCGGCTAGATATTGAGATTTTATGGCAGTCGGGCTTCATAGTGGAGGTCGAACTCGGTTCCACGCCCATTGTAGGATTCGTCCTGCCATGTCTGTTTTTTGTAGGATGTGTCTCATGGGTTGGTTCGTCCGGACTTTGATGGTGTGGGCTTGAAAGTAGGGACGGAGCCTCGAGCCGTGAATACTAGGGCGTAGGCGAATTTCTCTATTTTCTGATAGTTTAATTCGGCCCCTTGTAGTGCCTTGCTTACGAAGTATATGGGGTGTTGTCTTTGGTCATTTTCTCGTATTAATGCTGAAGCAACTGCCTGATGTCCGACCGAGAGGTATAGTACGAGCTTTTCCCCTTTAGAGGTCGGGTTAGGATTGGTGGCTGCCCGAGGAATTCCTTGAATTCTGAAAGGCTTTTTCGCACTCCGGGGTTCATTTTGAGTATCGCTGGCATTTGTCCGGGTTTGCTTCGATGCCTCTTTGAGTCAGCATGAAGCCTAAGAACTTTCCGGCTTCTGCGGCGAAGGTGCACTTGGTCGGGTTAAGTCTCATGTTGTGTTTCCTGAGGGTGCCGAAGACACTTGTGAGGTCGGGAACCAAGTTTCTGTCTTCTGTGTCTTTACCAGCATATCGTCGACGTACACTTCTAGCTGTAGCCCGATGTGCTCTGAGAATACTTTTGTTCATTAGCCTTGGTAGGTTGCCCCGGCGTTCTTCAGCCGAAGGGCATACTACGTAGCAGTAGTTTGCCCTTGGGGTTATGAACGAGGTCTTTCTTGGTCGGGTCCGTACATCGGGATTTGATTGTATCCCGAGTATGCATCCATGAAGGAGAGATATCTGTAGCCTGAGGCTGCGTCGACTAAGGCGTCGATGTTTGGCAGTGGATATGGGGTCTTTGGGGCAGGCTTTGTTGAGATCCGTGTAATCGACGCACATCCTCCATTTCCCGTTGGGCTTTTTTACCAGGACCACGTTTGCGAGCCATAGGGGATTTTACTTCCTAATGAATCCTGCATCTAGCAGTGCTTGTACCTGTTCTTTATTGCTTGCATGCGCTCGGGTCCGAGCTTCCGGCGTCTGTTGGACGGGTCTGGATCCGGGTATACTGATAGCTTATGGCACATCAGTTGGGACTTATGCCTGGCATGTCGGAGGCCTTCCAGGCGAAGAGGTCGGAGTTCTCCCTTAAGAGGGTTATGAGTTCCTCCTTTAGGCCTGCTCGAGGTTTGCTCCAATGTTTGTTACTTTTTCAGGTGTTTCCCGATTTGGATCCTTTCGGTTTCTCTTTGGTTGTCGCCGAAGGTCTTCTTGGGTTTGAACGCCCGAGTTCTATTGTGTTGACCTTTTTCCTTTTAGGCTTAGACTTTCGTTGTAGCATCGCCGTGCTAATTTTTGGTCGCCTTTAGGGTGGCGATTCCCTTTGCGGTAGGGAACTACAGAGGTGTGGGGTTGGAGACCACAGCTGCCAGTCTGTTTAGGGTTGGTCGCCCAATGAGGGCTTGTATGCTGAGGTAATGTCGACTATAATAGTCGATGCTTAACGTTTTAGATTGCTCGCCTCTTCCGAAGGTAGTGTGTAGCGGGATGTATCCTAGGGTGGATCGGGGTGTCCCCTAGCCCAAATATGTCGGAGGGATAGGCCTTTAGCTCTTTTTCTTCAAGTCCGAGCTTGTCGAAGGCCGCTTTGAAAGGATATCTGCTGAGCTTCCTTGGTCAATCAGGGTTCGATGTAAGTTGGCGTTTGCTAGGAAAATGGTGATCACCATAGGATCGTCGTGGCCGGGTATTATCCCCTGAGCATCTTCTTGGGTAAATGAGATGGTTGGCAGCTCGGGCAGGGGATTGTCTTCTCGGACATGATAGATCTTGAGGTGTCTTTTTCGCGAGGATCTGGATGTTCCTCCGCCTGCAAACCTCCGTTTATCATGGTATGTGCCTTTCAGGGGTTCGCAGGGTCTGTTCGGCCCGATCCTCGTTATCTCCCCTCCTTCTTTTTTGGTCTCTTCTCCTTTTCCGCTATGTATCTGTCGAGTTTTCCTCTCTGGCTAGCTTTTCTATAACATTCTTCAGGTCGTGGCAGTCATTAGTAGAATGACCGTAGAGTTTGTGGTATTCACAGTATTCGGACCGTTCGCTCCCGCTCTCTTGTGTTTTAAAGGTCGGGCGGTGGGATTTTTTCGGTGTGGTATATTCTCTGTAGACGTCTACCAGGGAAACTCGGAGGGAGTGTAGCTATGGTAACTTCCGTGGTTTGTCCGAGTTGGACTCTTCTTTCTTTTTCTGTTCCTGATCTCGGTCTCGGAGTGGGTAGTTGATTCCTTCCTAGAAGAGTCTCTTAGCTGGGAGGTTTCCTCCATGTTGATATATTTTTCTGCCCGCTCTTGCACCTCGTATAAGGAGGTCGGGTATCGTTTGGATAGGGATTGGCTAAATGGTCCTTCTTTCAGGCCGTTTGCTATCCCATGATGGCCGCTTCAGTGGGCAAGTGTTGTATGTCCAGGCAGGCTTGTTGAATCGCTCCATGTATTCTCGGAGAGTTTCTTGGTTACCCTGTTTGATCCCGAGTAGACTGGGGGCATTTTTGCCTTGTCCTTTTGAATAGAGAACCTTGTTAGGAATTTTTTGGTTAGGTCCTCGAAGCTGGAGATTGATCCTGGTGGCAGTTGTCGAACCACTTCATGGCCGACTTGGTGAGAGTGTGGGGAAGGCTTTGCACCGAATCGCGTCGGAGGCGTCGACCAGGTACATTCTGCTTCGGAAGTTGCTGAGGTGGTGACTTGGATCGGTGGTGCCGTCGTAGAGATCCATATCGGGTGGTTTGAAGTTTCGCGGCACCTTCTCCTTCATGATCTCTTGCGTGAAGGGATCATGGTTGCCTTCGGGGTGGTGCGTGTTCTGTCCGATCTTTCAGTTGGCTTCTATTTTCCGCAGTTTTTCTTCTAATTCTCTGCTTGTGAGCCTCCCTTCTCAGATCTTGTTCGGTTTCTTTTGCTTCTTTATGTCCTCTTCGAGTTGTTTCAGTCGGTTTTGTTGTGCCGGACTGCTTCTAGAATTTCCGAGCTCTTTTCTCTTTCGGGATTTTGTGGATCTCTGTTTGGGAGTGATGTACTTGGGCGATTCTGTTTGTTTCCTCCTGGAGTGCGTGGTGATAGAGGGCTGTGGTCATTCTCCGGTGTCAATTTCCCTCTTGTTCTGAAGCAGCGTGGTCATTGTTGAGAGGATCGTCCGCCATGGTAAAGGGATGACTTCCAGGTCCCCGGCAACGGCGCCAATGTTCCGAGGGTTACCTGAAACGTGTAGCTCGGTCGTCTGGCAAGACCCGAGGTAGGGGTTCGTGACCCGAGCTTGTGTGCTGAGCGGCGGGGGTTGTACCTGCAATGACACTCCGATGCTTAAGTTAGCATGGGTCCAAGCAGATATTGAGTAGAATTAGAGTATGAGTTATACCTGGGTGCTCCAGTGTATTTATAATGATGAGATGTGGCCTCCTGTGGATAAGATAAGTTAGTTATCTTATCTTTATCTTTAGGTGAGGTCATCTTATCTTCAAGGGAACCGCCTTTATCTTTCTGGGCTTTAGCCGCCTTTAGATTGGGCTATGTTCCTTCGTTTTGGGCCTGCTTTGGGCTCCTTTGGCTTTATTGTCCGAGGTCCGACCTCAGGCGTGGGCCTTTGGGACGAGGTCGGACCTTCTGCGAACTTCCCGAGTTTGAAGAGCTCGGTCCGGGTATGAACAAAAGGTAAGGCCATTTGGGTACGTGAGCTAAATGAAATGATGGCCTCAATCATATAAATGCATGAATACAAGGAATAATGGACATAAAGAATCAAACAAATCAAAGAATACAATTATAGAAAGAGAATAATGCACACAAGAAGGAAAAATAAGTGGTTATAAGATGTAACCACACCATTAGGCTCAAATATCACAAGCTTGTGTTCTTAGCTCAAAAACATGATCCACAATATATATAATTCAAGCAAGTTCTATGAAAAGTTTTCACTCAAATCAATTGGTGCCCTATAGATAGAAATCCTTGAAAATTTCATTATTTTGACTAAGCTTATTGTGTATACATATGCAAAAATAAGAAAATGCAAGTAAAAATCCTAAAAACCTAAAATGAAATGCAAAAGTGTTGGGGTAAGAAATTTGTCACCCAAAATCGCCGACCGGTCGGACGACTGATAAACCACTATTTTATGATATATCTTGTGCTTAAATTGAATGATTTTATCAACTCTTCACCTACTTATTCATATGAATTTGCATGGTTTTACAATTCCTTCCTTATGATATGACATATGAGAAAACATGTTTTCTATGCTTTAAAAATATTAAATTTAATTATCTTTTATTACCATTCGATGCCGTGATTTGTGTGTTGAGTACTTTCAGGTTTTATAGGGCAGGAATGACTTAAAGGCTGGAAAGGAAACATACAAAAATGGAAGGAAAGCACAAAATGGAGTTTTTGAAGAAACTGGAAGCGACGCGAACGCGTGACCCACGTGGACGCGTGCTTAGCGCAAAGAGCATCGACGCGAGCGCATGGATGACGCAAACGCGTGACTCGCACGAAACACAACTGACGCGGACGCATGACCGACGCGACCGCGTGGAGGAGCAAAACTCTAGACGACGTGACCGCGTGACCTGTGCGATCTACAGAAATTACAGAATGCGCTAAAGATGATTTTGGGCCGCATTTTGATCCAGACCCAAGCCCAGAGAACACAGATTAAAGGTTATAAATTGTAGAATCTATCCATTCATCGATATACGTTATACAACATATATTCATACATAGTTTTAGGATTAGATGTAGTTTTTAGAGAGAGAGGTTCTCTCCTCTCTCTTAGAAATTAGGATTAGGATTTAGAATTTTTATTATGTTCAGATTACTTCTCTTCATTTACAGGTTCAATATTCATTTTATTTATTTTCTCAATTCGGTTTATAAACTATTCATGTTTTGATTGATTTCCTATTTAATACAATTTGAGGTATTCCAGACTTATAATTGTTTTCTCTAATTTATGTTATTGATGCTTGGGCTCTATCCAAATTATTTTCATTCGAGTAGATTTTCTTCTCTTTTGGCTTTGGTTAAGTAATTGGTGATACTTGAGTTATCAAACTCAGCAGTGGTTGAAATTGGTAATTGCTAATTAATTTGGATCGCTCTAAAAGTTAACTGAAACTCGAGGATCAATTTAATTAGTCTACTTGACTTTCCTTTATTTAATAAGGGATAATTAAGTGGGATTAAAACCTAATTCTCAGCACACTTGATAAGGATAACTAGGATAGAAATTCCAATTCTCATACCTTGCCAAGAGTTTCCTTAGTTATTGATTTACTAATTCCGGCAATTTATTTCTCTTGTTCAAAACCCCTTTTCAAAACCCAAAAACACTATTTTCCATAACTAATAATAAAACACACCTCCTTGTAATTCCTTGAGAAGACGACATGAGGTTTGAATACTTCGGTTTATAAATTTTATTGGGTTTGTTACTTGTGACAACCAAAACTTTTGTAAGAAAAGAATTCTTGTTGGTCTAGAAGCTATACTTACAACGGGAATTTATTTGTGAAAATTCTAGATCACGCGAGAGTTTCGTTCTTCAAAATGGCGCCCAGGGAATTGCAAACGTGTGCCTTATTATTGGTTATTGTAAATATTTTTCTTTAACTTGTTTATTTGTTTTTGTTTTCCCTTCTTATTTCTATTAGCTATTATGAGTTCTCACCCCTCTCGCTTTGAGTTTGGTTCTAATTTTGTTGAAAGGAATGGAAATTATAACAGGAATATGCTTCAAGGTCTAAGCAATCAAAGATGGATGGAGCTGAGAGGATATGATCAACCCTTTAGGCAACAACACCTTCCTAGATATCATGGACAAAGACCATTCTACAATGCATACCAAGATGAAAGATATGGTGGACCCCCTTGTAGTCACCGACAAGCCCCACCCTGTGCTTATAGACCATCCTCTCAACATAGCTTCGAACCACCACACTCACAAGCCTCCTTTCACCATTCACCACCGTATGATCCTTATCCACCCTAATTCCAATCTAATTACTCCCAAAAACCACCACTTCCCTATGCACCATTTCCATATCCATCACCTCAAGAATCACAGGCTCGCTTCGAAGAATCAGTAGATCAATTTTATGTAACCCTTCATCAATTGGAGCAAGCAATAAATCAATTATCTTCCGGATGTTCGGACACTCAAAGAATCCCCATGGCTTCATGTGGAGAATCTAATGAAGAATGTAGTACGATGGAGACACTAGAAACTCCAGTGAACAGTAAGGAGCATGACTTTGTTCTAGAACAATTGGAGGAAGCTGTCATTGTAGAAGAAGAATAGTTGATTGAAGACTTAGGAGACGCTGAACCTCCATGGGAATCCAGAGTTACGGAGAATTCCGTCAAGGACGTTACAATTGATGTTAAGGAGGATAGTGTACAACCCCCAAAGCAGCAACCTTCTAAAGAACTGGACAGAATAACCCAAGATGCAAGTTCCCTTGACGATGATAATCACAAGTCAAGTTCTCTTAGTAATAAACTTGCAACCGCAACTGAATTCTTTGAGCTAGAAAAATCTTTCCCAAGTAAATACAAAGATGATGCAAAGGTAGACTTTTCTCAACCTCCCAATTATGACTCAAGTGTTGAGGAAGATATCGAAGACTTTGATCAAAACATGGTTGAAATTGAAGAATTTTGCAAAGAAGTAGAGGAATTCATAGAAGACCACAAAGGGAGTACAACTTGCAAAACAACTGGAAACACCTATCCCAAGGCCATTACCACCCAATACAAACTTCAAGTGGGTAAAATCCTTAGCTTTTATCTTTACTTTTCCACTTGAATATGGTTTACTTGAAACAGATGGCCAGCTTAGAGCTCTTTGTGGCTTTAAGAGTAAAAGGGAATTGACTCGCACTCAGAGCTGGTATGCGAGATTTAATGAGGTTTCACACTTCAATTTGAGGTGCAAAGATTGGTGTCAAGCTCAATTGTATGGGTCTCGGAAGCTGTTTGGTCACTGCAGTGAGAATTCAGATTGCTCACCACCCGGTTGGAAAAATGCAGATAAAGACAAAATGGGTGTAAAAGTAAAGTTTGGGATCCTAGAATCTGTTCTGACACTCAACATACCGGGAGCTTGGAAACCTGTTTGAACTTGCTCAAATGCTTTACGTGCCTTGTTTGGGACCCTGGAGGATGCTGGCATTCTAAATATTGATGGAGATTTCTGGACGAATTCAAGCACAAGCCACCATAACAGGAAGCTTATCAAATGTCCAACTTAAGGACTTTAACTAAAAGTGCTAGGTGGGAGGCAACCCACCATGGTATGATCGTTCATTTTTCAGTTTGGTTTATTTTTGAATTTTGATTGAACCTGATATTTTTGCATGACATTCATGACATTTCGCATTCTGCATACTGCACATAAAAAAAACCCCACGCGAGCGTGCAGGCCACGCGTGGGCATGGAATGGAAATCGGCGTAAGGATCCAACGCCCAGAAAGTTGGGCTGGAATCGTGTAGCCATCATGCGTTTAGCACAAAACGGCCCACGCGTTCGTGTCCCTGATGCGCACGCGTCCCTGATGCACACACGTCACTTGCACAACACTCATCCCACGCAAAAGCATGATCGACGCGTTCGCGTCGCGTGGATATTATGGCCCCCTAAATAGAAACTGAGAGTTGTGCCAAAACGACGTTGGAACTGTGCGTCTAGCACAATTCACAGTGATGCGTTCGTGTGTCTCACGCATCCGCGTCACTCATATTTTCCCAACTCATGCGATCGCGTCAATCACGCGTCCGCGTCATACCCCTTTTTGCCCTACCCATGCGATCGCATGCCCCACGCGTTCGCGTGGATTTGAATCCACTAAACCCAAATCACGCGAACCCTAACCCGTCGCGTCCCCATTCCCCCTTCCTTCTCCTTCCTCCTCTTCAACCTTCCTCCACCAACCACCACCGTCCTACCACCGACATTCAACACCCCAACCACCCAGACCACCCCGCGACACCCCCCTCTCTTCCTTCTTCCCTTCTTCTCCTCCCTCACCGCCCTTCCCTCTCACCAAACCGCCACCTCCGCCACTGCCCCTCACCGAAGCAAACCACCACCGCGCCGCCTCCTAACCCCGTAAACCACCACCACAGCCCCACAACCTTCGCCCCCTCTTCCTTTCCCCTCTCTCTCATCCTAGCCTAGTACTACATACCCATCCCTGCCCCCATCCGGACCACCGCCGTGCCACCGCCGTGCAGCCACCAGCACCACTACCCCCTCTCTCTCTCATATTCTGATCCTTCCCACACCAGGTTCTATCGAACACCGTTCCTTTTCCCAGTTCATTAGTTAGTTAGTTACATATTTTTTCAAATTTTGTTCAATTTTGGATAGTTAGAGATGCATGTTTGTAGTGGATTCTAGGTGGTTAGGTAGCTACGATGTGGTTAGTGGATTTAGGCCTGATAATTGTGCCGTTCGTGCTACATGTTTTGTTTATTTCGCGATTTTGATTTTGCTGTGATGATCATCTTGTTCGTATGCTATTCTTCATGTTTCATGCTGCTGTTACACTATTCTTTCATGTTAATGTTATTTGTGTCTCTTTGTAGCATCATTTAAATTTTATATGAACTGATTTATCCTGTTATGTATTTCCTGGGATCATCCAAATTTAGCCAGAATGCTGCCCAATTTTCTGCAAATTATTTCAATTCTTCCCATTCATGTATTGGTTTTGCCAATTTTGTATTTTGTACTACTTGGCTACAACCAAACATATTCATGAATGCACGGCTAGCATTCCTATTCCATTTGATTCCCTGGTTAATAATTTGCATTATTGATGATTTTATTCTCTTTTTCCACTTCCTTAATCTATATGAATTATCATCAATAAATTGCAAACCTTGCTTGAATATGAGTTGTTTATTCTCTGCATTTGTGAATCTCTTGTTAACTAGGAAACCCATCATCATGCCACTTACTTTAACTTTCTCTTTACTAACTCACTACTTTCACTTTCAAACTTCCTTTTTTCTCCTATTAACCATCTTAACTTCTGACTTCTTTTTTTACCTAACTACTTTAACTCTTAACTCAGGGCATGATCACTGTTTTTCCTAATTAACATAACTTCCACTTATCATATATTTTGGATTGTGATTTCTATTCTCAGACTTTTCCACTTGAACACAATCCAAAATGCACATATATTTGACTCAATTCATGCTTCTCTTGCTCCTTTTCAACTTTGTGCTTCTTTTGCTATTTTCCTACTTGTTTTCCTGGTTTTATTCTTCAATTATATCCTGGAATTTCTGCTTTTCAGGATGTCTGACCCTCAAAGCAAAGGAAAGGGCAAAGCAACCACTGGCAAAAGGAAAAGAGGCGAATCCTCTATGTCCATCCTTGGCATCTTACACGATGATTCCTGGCGGGAGAAGAACTTTACCCTGTAGGAAAAAGTTGATCAGTTGGTACCTGCGACTGACCCGGTTAAATTTGCAAACAAATACTGTGAGCTAAAATGCCCAATTTTTGCCACATCTAGGAACCTATACCTGGAAAGGACACTCAAAATTCTAAAAGAACTCAAGCAGTACACTTCAGACCAAATTAAAACAGAGAGGCTGGTTTTTCCTGGAGAGAAACTTGACTGAGATCAACTCCTCCTGGGTAAGAGAATTCTACTATAACTACTTTAAGACATCCCTGGATGCAGTACAGCTCAGAGGTAAGCAAATTCTGGTTACTGAGGAGGCAATTGAAGACATCCTCCAGCTCCCACCTAAATCTGATCTGCCAGACGATTACCAAAAGGCTGAGGAGGATATGAGATTCATGAGATTTGACTGGGATGCAGTGAAACGGGCTATAACTCTTGATCCTACTGTTCCATGGGTCATGGGAAAGAGCACAGTGGTACCCAAGGGAATCAGGCTAATATATCTGAATGATGAGGCTCGGCTATGGCAACAGATTCTGAGTAACTACGTAATGCCGAGCACTCATGAGACAGAGGTGCCAGCTGCTATGATTACCCTCATCTGGTGTGTGATGATGGATAAGGACTTATATCTGCCCCACTTCATCTGGCATTACATGACCAGGGTCCATGTCAGAGGCACCCTCTCTTTTCCATTCCTAATTACTCAGTTGGGTCGCCGAGCTGAGGTACCTTAGGAAGTTGCTGATGAAAAGCCATCTGCCGTGGACTGCAGGAAGATCATCCCTCATAGTCGGAAGTTTCAGGCTTTAGGCTACCAACCTCCTTTTCTGACTGACTCTGCTGAGGCAACTACGTCTTCAGCTGCCCCTTCAGCATCCACTGCCCCAGCTCCATCCTCTGCACCCCCTTCTGCTCCTGAGCCCGTCTATCTTCTGGTGCACCGACTCTTTGACTGCTTAGACTAGATGTAGTGCCGCCACCAGCAGCACTTTGAGAGGTCCGAACATCACAACAGGCGACGTTATGAGAGGTCTGACCGTAGCCACAAGCGGCGCTATGAGCACCTCAAGCTGATGATCCGATCTGGTGGCGACATCCCCTCCGAGCCGGACACACAATCAGACACATCTGAGGAGGAGGCACGTACCCAGGCTGAGCAGCGAGGACCCGAGCACACTACACCACATCATGAGGAGCACCACCAGCTACAGGCCACTGATCCGGAACTTCCTCTACTGACAGAGCCTCCGCTTCAGCAGATCGCTCATCCTACACTCACAGAGACTGTAGATCTTCAGACTACCACTAAGACACCGGCAGCCCATCCTTCTGGAGATGACACTTCTTCACATCCAGTTTGAGTGAGCATCGAGGACGATGCTATTATTTAAGTGTGGGAAGGTTGCCATCTCTGGCATATTTTTGGTGAACCACTACAGACTCTTATCTTATTTTGTTCATTTTCTATATTTTATTTGCATATTTTTTTTTGCTTTTGTTGTACTTTTGCATTCTGCACTTTGGGCTGTATATATCTTGGATATTTTAGCTTAATTTGCACTTTTAGTTTACTAGTTATTACTAGTTATATATAGTTTACCCTTTTTAGCATATGATAGTTTGATTTAATTAAAAATAAAAAGGAGTAAACTAGAGACTTTAGCATAACAGAATAAAACATATCACACACCTTGTATATATAGCATTACATGTTAGTTAGTTAACAATATTTCTTCAAGGAGAAACACTAAGATTTTAAGGGGCACCTTAAGATTTACATTGAGTTGAATGGAAACTCTTAATTTCTACTTACATGACATACATAACTGATATATGATTTATGAGTTTGAGAACACATAGCCCGTAAGTTTTGAGCTTAATTGTATGGTTACATCAAACCATAAATTTCATTCCTGTGTGTTTCGCACTTCTTTTCTATGCTTGCAATCTTTATTTTGTTTTAATCTATATGTCCAATTATAGAGAATAGATGCATACCAAGAGATGATTGAGGCCATTATTTGTATTTGCGCCCACTTGTCCCAAATAAACCTACCTTTTATGTCATCCTTGTTAGCCCCCTTGAGCTTTTTAATCCTCTTCTATTTTATAACCACATTACTAGCCTTAAGTAGAAAAACAAAATAAAAATCCCAAGTTGAATCCTTGGTTAGCTTAAGATAGATATTGTGTAAAATTTAAGAGTGAAAAATTTTATGGGAACATGGGATGACATAAACAAAGTAGGGATTTGTATCAAACAAATGTTTCAAAAATTTGGGAAGCATGCTCATGTGAAATAAAAACAATTAAATCACCACGTGCATTAAAAAAAATATTCTTAGTATTTAAATAAGGTGATACAAAAATGACCCCAAATGCAATTACAAAGAATCAATGCACATGGAACAAAAGTAAAAAATAAAATGCATGAGCATGTAACACAAAAGTGGAAAGGTTTAGGTAGCTAGATAAAGAACTTTGAAATTGTATAAAAATGTGTATATGTTAGGTTAGATCTTAGACTAGTCAAGGATTCACTTTGTTAGCTTGATGCCAGGGCATCTAGGCCAGTTTCACTAACCTTTTCATTACTGTTTTAGGGTAGTTTCATGCATTTTCTTAGTGAATAAGGCAAGTTTTGGATGAAATTACACTTACACCTTGATTCAAGCAACTTTTGTGAACTTTGCATAATTTCATGAGTATTTTGCTAGAATTGCATGATAAATTGATGATGCATAATCTCATGACTTTGGCTAGAGCTTTGATGCACTCTAATTGCTTGTTTTTAGGGCAAAGGAAGCAAGGAAGAACCACGTTAGTATTCACGTTAACCTAGTTAACGTGAACACTAACGTGGAATGGTAAAGCTTGCAACGTTAATGAGAAAAGTGATCACCAATAACCCCTGCGAAGCCATCCAAAGCTCACGTTACTTGCCACGTCAACTAAGTTAACGTGGTAGTTAACGTAGAAGAAAAAGGAACTCCAATTTTAAGAGAAAACGTGAATACCAATAACGTTTTCCTCCAACATTAGTGGTAAAAGTGAATACCACTAACGTTGGAGAACTTGGCAATGATCCACGTTAAGAGTCACGTTAACTTAGTTAACGTGAACTCTAACGTGGAAGAGGAAAACAAAAGCCAACGTTAGTGACACTCACTTTTGTCACTAACGTTGGACCAACTAGCATTGCCTACGTTAACTTTCACGTTAAGACCATTAACGTGAAAGTTAACGTGGAGTTGAGATAAAAGAGCCAATGTTAGTGACACTCACTTTTGTCACTAACGTTAGAAAATGGCATCATTACTACGTTAAGAGCCACATTAACTTAGTTAACGTGAGTTCCAACGTAGAGAATTTGGCATTTGGAGCGTTAGAGACAAAGGTGAGTGTCACTAACGCTCTCGAAGGTGAATCACACCTACGTTAAGAGTCACATTAGCTATACTAACGTGGACTCTAACGTAGGAACAAAGGGCACTAAGCAACGTTAATGGGAAAGGTGATTCCCATCAACGTTCGCGAAGGGGTATAAGCCAATGTTATTGGGAAAAGTGAGTCCCAATAACGTTGGCCAAAATTTGAGAAAGCAACGTTAGTGGTCACGTTAAGACCACTAACGTTGGATTTAACGTGGATATATGAGGTTGGAACGTTAGTGGAAAAAGTGAATGCCACTAACGTTCTCAAACCCACAATGGCACTCAACGTTAAATCTTACTAAATACCCAAGCTTAATTCATATTTCTCTACAAGTTGGGCCCACTAAAGGTGAGAACTGCTTCAACTCAAGATCCAGAGCCCACATCCAAGACTTGAAGAACTCACGAGAAGATCAAGAGGAGTAGTATATATAGAAGCTTGGCACTTTTGGGAACTACTCTCTATAGATTTACTTTTCTGGACTTTTAGCATGGATTCTTCTTTTCTGCCATCTTTCATTTCTAGAGCTATGAACAACTAAACCCCTTTCATTGGGTTAGGGAGCTCTGTTGTAATTTGATGGATCAATTATAGTTTTCATTCTTCTTCTTTTTTCTTTTCTTTAGATCTTACTAGAAAGCTTTCGATCTTAATTCAATTGGTTAGTTGTCTTGGAAAAGAAACTCTCCATAATTGGATCTCCTTTGAGCCTTGGAAAAGGGATGAGGAGATCATGCTAGAAATGATTTCTCATGTTGGACCAAATTGGGGTCTGGGCGGATATAGTGACATGTAATCCTTCCAACACTTTGATTTGGAAATACATGTGGTATAATCGGTGACCACACTTCATCTCTTTCCATGAGCAATTAAATCAAGGAATTGGGCAATTGTTCAAGCTTAGAGAGATTGGATTTCCAAGGAATTGGGATCCAATCACTTAAGATTGCCAAGGAGATCAATGAATGCATTGATTGAGGAAGAGATGAGAATGAACTTGATTCGGAGAATGCAATATCTCCTGAACCCAATGATTTCCCCATTTCTGACCTTACCCATTCTCTTTACTTTCTGCCATTTAATTTCATGCTCATTACCCCAATTCCCCATTTAAGATTCTGCACCTTAATTTCTGTTAGTTACTTTCCAGTCATTTAAATTTTTGCATCTCAATCTAAATTCTGTTTAGCTCAACTAGCATATTCTTCTAACTAAAGTTGCTTGACCAATCAATCCTTGTGGGATTCGACCTCACTCTATTGTGAGTTTTACTTGACGACAATTCGGTATACTTGCCGAAGGAAAATTTGTTGACAGACAAGTTTTCATGCATCAAGTTTATGGCGCCGTTGCCGGGGATTGATTTTGAATCAACAATGAGCAAGTTTGAAGATCACTAGATTGAGCATTTTTCTTTTTGTTTAGTTTATTCAGTCAATTTCTTTTAGTTTGTTTTAATTTCTTCCTCACCCCCTACACCCTCTTTTATTTTTTTTTTGTTCTTTCTATCTTTTATTATAATTCTGCTCACTAACCCACTAACTGTTTGATAATTTGCATCACTCACACTAACAATTACTCTAACAAGAATAGTTTCTTCATTTTATCTCCTGTTGTGCAATCTGTCTGTTGTATGACAGGGAGAAGAGAAGGAGTGTCGACATCCTTTGATTCAGAACTTAAAAGCACCCTTTGGAGACTAAGAAGGGAAGCAAGAGGGAAAAGAATTATTGGTGCTGAGAAAGAAGAGGAAGAGTATTTTGAACCCAACATGGAAGAGAATTTAGAGAACAACCATGAAGAAGAAGCTCATTATCATGCCAGAGAAGGCCATGCAAACCGTGCTGGGCAAGAAAGGAGAGTTTTAGGCTCCTATATCAATCCTAATCCAGGAAACTGTGGGAGCAGCATTCAGAAGCCCACTATACATGCCAACAATTTCGAACTAAAACCCCAGCTCATCACTCTTGTTCAGAATAATTGCTCTTTTGGAGGAGGTGCTCAAGAAGATCCCAATCAACATTTAACCACCTTATTGAGGATTTGTGACACTGTGAAGTCCAATGGAGTCCATCCAGATGTCTATAGGTTGCTCTTGTTCCCTTTTTCACTCAGGGACAAGGCATCCAAATGGCTTAAATCCTTCCCAAAGGAAAGCTTAACAAATTGGGAGGATGTGGTGAACAAGTTTTTGGCAAGATTTTACCCTCCTCAAAGAATCAATAGGCTGAGAGCTGAGGTGCAAACTTTCAGGCAACAAGATGGTGAGACACTTTATGAAGCATGGAAGAGATTCAAAGACCTAACAAGAAGATGCCCACCAGAGATGTTTAACGAATGGGTCCAACTTCACATCTTCTATGAAGGTCTTTCCTATGAGTCAAAGAAGGCTGTGGATCATTCATCAGGAGGCTCTCTAAACAAAAATAAAACCATTAAAGAAGCCATAGATGTCATTGAATTCAAAGACTTAACAAGAAGATGCCCACCAGAGATGTTTAACGAATGGGTCCAACTTCACATCTTCTATGAAGGTCTTTCCTATGAGTCAAAGAAGGCTGTGGATCATTCATCAGGAGGCTTTCTAAACAAAAAGAAAACCATTGAAGAAGCCATAGATGTCATTGAAATAGTTGCTGAAAATAACTACTTCTATGCCTCCGAAAGAAGTAACACCAGAGGAGTAATGGAGCTGAACCACATGGATGCATTGTTAGCTCAAAACAAGATGATCACCAAGCAGCTAGCAGATCTTACCAAGAAGGTGGAGGAGAACGAAGTTGCAGCAGCCATCACCTTATCATCAGCTCAAGAAGGAGTAAATATAGGAGAAGAAGGTGATTGGGAGCAAGCCAACTATGTTGGGAACTCACCTAGACAAGTCCATGATCCATACTCCAAAACTTACAACTCTGGATAGAGAAATCATCCCAACTTTGGATGAGAAAACCAACAAGGCCAAGGGCAAGATCAGAGACGCCACAACCTCAACTCCAACAATAATGCAACTCATCAAAACACCTCACAGAGATATGACGATTGGATTTTTGATGGTTTAGAATTTCTCAAATAAAATCTCGTTGCAAGTATAGTCTCTAAACCAATCGCTAATCCTTTCGTACAAAAATTTGTTTGTCACAAGTACAAACCCCTAAAATCTATAAACCGAAGTATTTAAACCTCGGGTTGTTCTCCCTAGGACTTGCAATAAAGTGTTTTGTTATTGGTTGTGAGTTGTATTTGGGGTTTTAGATGAGAAACATGAATAGTAAATGGTAAGAAAACTTTATTAACAAAATGGTCTTGGCAAGATTTGGTTGTCAAGGGTCTTCATCATTATCACTAGCCACAAGTATGGTAGTTGCAAGGATTAATCCCACTTAGTCATCCTTAAATCAATTAACAAAGGAAAGTCAAGTGAGTTATATCAATCCTAGTCCATAAGTCCTAGCTTTCCACTAATTGGATTAATGAAGGCTAGAGTTAATGGCTATCAACTAGCAATCAATTGGACACTAGTGACTCAAGAAATCCTAAGTTACCTTCTCAAGCCAAGAACATAAATCCTACTCTAACATCCTCTCAAGCATTTCATCAAACACTTGGAGGGTAATGAAAGAAAGCATTCTTATTTGTAAGAATAAAAGGAATCAACAACTAACAATTACAAAGAATTAACAAAACAACAATCAACAACATCACAATCACATGAATTACCTCAAATTGCATTATTAAAAGAAAACAAAAGAATAACACTAGATCCACAACAAAAATGAAGAATTGCAAGAATTAAAGTATATAACTAGAGAGAGAGAGAAGAGAAGAGTAAGAATTAACAAGTGAAAAGTAAATCAAAGCATGAATTAAACCTAGATCTAAGGAAGGAGATTAACCTAAACCTAATCCTAATTCTAGAGAGAAGTGAGAGCTTCTCTCTCTAGAAAACTACTTCTAACTAAAACTATCTAACTAATGATCTAGCCTTGTCTATGGGTGTGAATGTGTTAATGTAATGTCAATCCCCTTCAATCCTTGGCTCTTATATGCATTTTGGCGCCAAAGTTGGTTGCTGAAACCTTCCAAAATCGCCAGGCACGTGCTGCATTAGTGAGGTCATGTGCCATCATCGGCGCGTGCGCGCATGGTACGCGTGCGCGTCCTTGGCTAATTCTGCGATGTGCGCGCGAGCGCCTTGTGCGCGTGCGCGTGCACGGCTGGCTTTGCTTCTTTGACTTTTTTATGCTTCTCTCCACATGTATGCTTCCTTCCTTGCTTCCTTTGATCCATGCTTAGCCTATTTCATCTTGAGATTACTAACAAACATATCAAGGCATCTTATGGAATCAAAGAGGAAATAGGATTTATCAAAATAAGGCGTAAAAAAGCGTGTTTTTACACTTAAGCACAAATACGGGAGAGATAATGAAACCATGCTAATTCCTAGGCTAAATGTGACAAAAGGTTATCAAAATACTCTAAATTCAATACAAGATAAACCCTCAAATTGGGGTTTGTCAAGATATTACCAACATCCATCTAACCAACCTTCTCAACCACCTAATCTCAACCCACCATCATTAACAGATGATAGGCTCTCAAAGATTGAGGCTCTACTTGAAAACTTATGCAGAGAAGTCCAAGACAACAAAGTGTTTAAGGAAGAAGTGCGAGCCAACATCAAGAATCAAGGAGAAAACATCAAGAGATTGGAGTCCTAAGTAGGGTATCTATCTCAACAATTTCCCAAACCCACTGATGGATTCCCCAGTGATACAGATAAGAACCCAAGAGGAGAAACAAAGAAGGTGAGATGGGAAGAATGTAAAATGATAACCACAAGTGATGAGGGGAGTATGAATGGAGTAGAACGCTTCCAAAATAACCAAAAGGAAAGCCAGGAGGAAAGAGGCTATACATCCCAACCTACATCCAAGGAAGAGCTGAAGAAGAAGGAGGTATTGAACCCATATGCACCTTTTCCCCACAGGCTTAAAGGTGGTGTAGCAGGGAGAATGTATTCAAGGTTCCTTGATATGTTTGCATCTCTTGATGTAAATATACCATTCATTAAAGCCCTCCAGCAAATGCCTTTCTACATCAAGTACATAAAGGAGCTACTAGCCAGAAAAAGCCCAATGAAGGGTGGACAAACCATAAACATGAATAGGGATTGCAGTGCTCTCATTCAACCAGGGCCACCCACAAAGAAGGAGGATCCAGGGAGTTTCCACATTCCTTGTGCCATAGGAGAAACAATGATTGACAAAGGGCTTTGTGACTTGGGAGCAAGCATCAACTTAATGCCTCTCTCCCTCATGAAGAAGCTCCAAATAAATGAACTAACTCCTACTGATGTAATTATCAGATTGGCTGACAAAACTCAAAAACAAGCAATAGGAGTGGTTGAAAATGTGCTGGTGAAGGTTGGGAGCTACTATCTTCCCACAGATTTTATTGTTCTGGAAATGGATGAGAATCCTATTTACCCCATCATTCTGGGAAGACCATTCCTAGCCACAGCCAGAGCACTCATAGATGTAGAGTGAGGAGAGCTAGTGCTGAGAATACATGACGAGCAGCTCACTTTCAATGTTTTCAACCTCTCACAAGAATCAAGTCAAGAGAATAAAGAATCAAGAGAAGAGCAGAATGAAGCACTGATGCAAGAAGCAAGCAGTGAAGCACAAACAATACAACTAGAAATCCCATTGGTTGGCAAGCCATGTATTCAAGAAGAACCTCAATTCAAGGTAACTCAAGGGGAGTTAAGCCCACCAGAATCATGCAAAGCTAGCAACAAAGAGTCCTTAGGGAAAGAATCTATGGAAAGCAAGACAGCATCAATGGGAACAAGGAAGAAAGTTCCAAGGAGATGGAGAAATAAGAAAATTCCTACAGAAAATTTCTCACCAAGTGATGAAGTGATTTCTACATATTTTCCATATATACCACCTCATCTCCCCACTATTCCATCTCAGCTACCTCCTGTGTACACTATCAATAAAATCTTGTCCTTAGAGCATATGGAGCTTATCAACAAAGCCAATGGACATAGGTTCACTGCAAGAGGAGAAGACTTCAAGCAATATCAACCACCTTGACAAGGACCAATCGTCAAGCTAATGACGCTAAAGAAGCGCTTCATGGGAGGCAACCCATGTTCTATACCTCCTCTCTTAAATCTCTAATAATAGTAATAAGGCAATCTCCATGGAATTTCAAATCAATTTTGACAACTAATATAAAGCTCCTCTACATGCAACGTATAGTATATGATAAGTTTGGTGTTCAAAGCGCACCAAGTAAGGTTTGAACACACCCTATGAGGAAGATTTATTCCCCAAACTTGTTGCACCATGTGATCACAAACAAGTTTGGTGTACCAACGTGCATGCATGGGAAGCTTAATGGTTGATTGGTTTGCATTTATGGAAAGCATTTAGTCATGTAAAAACAAAAGAAAAAGAAATTTTTTTTACTAGTTCACACTTTAAGGTTTCCCACCAAAAATTTCAAATAACCAATTACACTTTTTTCTTCGTATATAGGGAATCAAAAAGAACATTGATGGTACTTGATAGGACAATTGAGGAAGGGAGATTCGGCCACTACACTAAGAGAATTTCACACTTGTCTTCATGGGGAATGTCCTTGGAAGTGTTGCCATGCAACATTGGGAGTGGACAATCTTGAAGACCAAACCAAGACACCCATAACGGAAGTGATCCTTGTGCTCATTCAATCCCAAAACCCCAACTGTCCACTATTAAACAACACTATCAATCCACACCCTTCAATCAATTGCCATCTTCCTGTATAAACCCCCTCATACAACCTCTCCGTACACAATTCAAATTCTCACCCTTTTCCACTCCCTTCTTTCGAGCATACACACATCATCCTCTACCAAAGGCTTCACATACACCCTCCTAGCCATCTTGAGAATAGCCAACACATCAACAAGCTTGTATGGCATCATCAAGCTCCAAGAGACAAAAGGGGAAGGAACCCATAGAGCATCCTCCTTTTGATGAAGGGTGATTTAGAACCTTTCATCATGCACTCCAGTATGGGTGGATGACTGAAAAAGAAATCATTTATGAACTAGGCTTTTAAGTCACAAAAGCCGAGTTTCTAAAAATCACAAAGAAAGTGGAACAACACCGATGGGAACTCCTCACCGATCCAATCACAAAGGTGAATGCAACTCTAGTAAGAGAGTTCTATGCAAATGCAGTTAGGCAAGACAAGGCAAATGACTCATACACAAGTTTTGTGAGAGGGGTCATGGTGGATTTTAGTCCCATGACTATCATGAGAGTGTTGAAATTGAGAAGCATACCCTTCGAAGAGGAGAGCTATCACTCGAGAATGGACAAAACCCCAATTATGACCAGATTATACAGGATATATGTGTGCAAGGAGCAGATTGGGAAAGAGGCCCCAAGAGGAAGCCCAAATTTATAAAAAGAGGAGATCTCCTCCCTGAGGCTAAAGGTTGGTTTGAAATTGTAAGGAGATCCATCCTCCCAGCTGGAAACAACTCAGAGGTAAACCTCAAGAGAGCAACGATGGTGCAATGTCTAATGAAGGGAGGAGAGATCAAGGCTCACGAACTCATAGCCCAAGGCATTCAAAAGCTTGCTGAGAAGAGCGATTCTGGAGGAAAGTTGGGTTATCCCAGCACTATCTTTCACCTTTGCAAACTGGACAGGGTGATATTTGAGGATGAAAACCCCGAGTGGATAAAGGTTGGTCTTCCAATCACTTATCATCGAATGCATACTGCTGCAGCTCCACTACCTCCACGAAGGGTACGAAAGAGGCCAGCCCATCAAGCTGAAGATGAACAACATCCACAGGAGCAAACCCCAGCCACCTTAAGCATGCACCAATTGCAAGAGGCTATTGATACCTTATCTAGGCAATGCATGGAAAATCAAGGGGCACAAAGGGAGTTTCAAATGCAATTAATAGACCGCCAAGAAGGATCACTCTCTAGATGGATGGATTAGCAATAAGTGAAAGGTGGTGAAGTTCCTTCTTAGTTTACATTTTTCAAAGCTTTCAATAAGGAAAATCATGTATGAAATAGAACATGCTTCCATGAGTAGTTAAGGACTTTCAATTCTGCATTTAAGTTCCGTTGCTTAGGTTAAGTGTGCTAGCTTAATGTCTTGAGTGTTCACTTTCACCTTTCTTACTTGTATGCTTGTCTCTTTAAGTTAATCAAAAAGAAAATGTTATGAAAAGAACAAGAGTGGAGTATTTTGTGAAGTGCATTCTGAATGTTTGTGGTAGGTTGATTAGTAAGCTAAGTTGGTTCACCAAAGAAGGAAAGAAAGCAACTATCTATCCTAAGTCCTTTATTTGAAACACATCCTTTGAGACTAGCTAAATAATAAGATCCCAATAAGAAAAGAGAAAGAGTAATAAAAGTGAAAAAAACAAGAAACACAAGAAGAAAAGAAACAATGCTAGGCACCAAGGGTTCCAAAATTGAGGCATATGTCTGTGGTGTTTATGTACAAGGGATATACTTGGATGAATAAGCTCTTAGGGGTGCCTTATCACTTGGTAACTTGGATTAACTAATCCATGATTATCAGCTGAAAGTCCACTATCAAGAGTAGCCTTTGCTACAAAACACTTAGTATCCCAAGGAGGTGCTGGACACCAAGGTCTCAAGAAAGGAAAATAACAAACCATATGCCTGTGGTGTGTATGTATGAGGGAAAGAGACTTGAGGGAGTAAGTCCTTAGGGGTGTCTTAACACCTAACACCTTAAAACCAACTGGTTTGGGAGTGTTGGCTGAAAACTTATCATAAAGAGTCACCCTCTTACAAAGCACTTAGTAAAAAGAAAAATAAACTTTGAAAAAGAAGGAAGGATCAATAAGAAAGAAGTCTCAAAGGCTGTAATCAAGAAAGTGACTAAGGATTTGATAAAGGCTTGAAACCTAAAGGGAAAGAACCTAAGTTGCTACGCATGAAATCCCATAAACCATGAATGCTACTTCTATTTTATCTTCTTGTTATTTCATTTCATTCTTCTTATGCTTCAGTACTTGCTTACGGACAAGCAAGCTTTAAGTTTGGTGTTGTGATGCCAGGGCATCTAGGCCAGTTTTACTGACCTTTTCTTTACTGTTTTGGGGTAGTTTCATGCATTTTCTTAGTGAATAAGGCAAGTTTTGGATGAAATTACACTTAACCTTGATTCAAGCAGCTTTTGTGAACTTTGTATAATTTCATGAGTATTTTTCTAGAATTGCATGATAAATTGATGGCATCACTAACGTTGGAAGATGGCATCACTACTACGTTAAGAGACACGTTAACTTAGTTAACGTGAGTTCCAACGTAGAGAATTTGGCATTTGGAGCATTACTGGCAAAGGTGAGTGTCACTAACGCTCTCGAAGGTGAATCACACCTACGTTAAGAGTCACGTTAGCTATACTAACGTGGACTCTAACGTAGGAACAAAGGGCACTAAGCAACGTTAATGGGAAAGGTGATTCCCATTAACGTTCGCGAAGGGGTATAAGCCAATGTTATTGGGAAAAGTGAGTCCCAATAACGTTGGCCAAAATTTGAGAAAGCAATGTTAGTGGTCACGTTAAGACCACTAACGTTGGATTTAACATGGATATATGAGGTTGGAACGTTAGTGGAAAAAGTGAATTCCACTAACGTTCTCGAACCCACAATGGCACTCAACGTTATATCTTACTAAATACCCAAGCCTAATTCATATTTCTCTACAAGTTGGGCCCACTAAAGGTGAGAACTGCTTCAACTCAAGATCCAGAGCCCACATCCAAGACTTGAAGAACTCACTAGAAGATCAAGAGGAGTAGTATATATAGGAGTTTTGAACTATAGAGAAGCTTGGCACTTTTGGGAACTACTCTCTATAGATTTACTTTTCTGCACTTTTAGCATGGATTCTTCTTTTCTGCCATCTTTCATTTCTAGAGCTATGAACAACTAAACCCCTTTCATTGGGTTAGGGAGCTCTGTTGTAATTTGATGGATCAATTATAGTTTTCATTCTTCTTCTTCTTTTTTTTTCTCTTGATCTTACTAGAAAGCTTTCGATCTTAATTCAATTGGTTAGTTGTCTTGGAAAAGAAACTCTCCATAATTGGATCTCCTTTGAGCCTTGGAAAAGGGATGAGGAGATCATGCTAGAAATGCTTTCTCATGTTGGACCAAATTGGGGTCTGGGCAGATATAGTGACATGTAATCCTCCCAACACTTTGATTTGGAAATACATGTGGTATAATCAGTGACCACACTTCATCTCTTCCCATGAGCAATTAAATCAAGGAATTAGGCAATTGTTCAAGCTTAGAGAGATTGGATTGCCAAGGAATTGGGATCCAATCACTTAAGATTGCCAAGGAGATCAATGAATGCATTGATTGAGGAAGAGATGAGAATGAACTTGATCCAGAGAATGCAATATCTCCTGAACCCAATGATTTCCCCATTTCTGACCTTACCCATTCTCTTTACTTTCTGCCATTTAATTTCATGCTCATTACCCCAATTCCCCATTTAAGATTCTGCACTTTAATTTCTATTATTTACTTTCCTGTCATTTAAATTTCTGCATCTTAATCTAAATTCTGTTTAGCTCAACTAGCATATTCTTCTAACTATAGTTGCTTGACCAATCAATCCTTGTGGGATTCGACCTCACTCTATTGTGAGTTTTACTTGACGACAATTCGGTATACTTGCCGAAGGGAAATTTATTGAGAGACAAGTTTTCATGCATCATAGCTCACTTAGCCTTATATATACATCCTTACCCTTATCTCAGCCCCATTACAACCTGAGAAAAGACCTCATGATTTTTGTATGTCTATATTCCATATTTGTTGATTGGTTAGATGAAAAACAAGGTTTTAGAAAACATGGCTAGAAGAGAAGAGAGTGATTAACCCCAAAACACTGAGTGATTAGAGAGTAAACACAAAATCCAGTGAGGGTTCAATAGCACATTCTCATATATCCATATTTAATTAATTGTCTTGCAAGTTGTGAACTATCTTACCTCAACTCAATTATAACTGTGCTTTACTATGATTTGGCCCTAATTGTACATATATGATCCCTTGAAGATATGAATTAATTTAACTATATGTAAGCCTTATATACAAGTGAATAATAACTAGAATTGCATGACTCATTTAGGTAGTTGCATTTTGAATAGATTGCATTGCATATGATTCTACCATTTTACCTTTACTCTTTTCTTTTGGATTTAGCATGAGGACATGCTACTGTTTAAGTCTGGAGAGGTTGATAAACCACTATTTTATGATATATCTTGCGCTTAAATTGAATGATTTTATCAACTCTTCACCTACTTATTTATATGAATTTGCATGGTTTTACAATTCCTTTCTTATGATATGACATATGAGAAAAGATGTTTCCTATGCTTTAAAAATATTAAATTTAATTATCCTTTATTACCATTCGATGCCGTGATTTTTGTGTTGAGTACTTTTAGGTTTTATAGGGCAGGAATGACTTAAAGTATGGAAAGAAAACATACAGAAATGGAAGCAAAGCACAAAATGGAGTTTTTGAGGAAACTGGAAGCGACGCGAACATGTGACCCACACGGACACGTGCTTAGCGCAAAGAGAATCGATGCGAGCGTATGGATGATGCAAATGCGTGACTCGCACGAAACACAATTGATGCGAGCACATGGATGACGCAAACGCGTGACTCACGCGAAACACAACTAACGCGGACGCATGACTGACGCGACCGCGTGGAAGAGCAAAACTCCAGACGACGCGACCGCGTGACCTATGCGATCTGCAGAAATTACAGAATGCGCTAAAGATGATTTTGGGCCAGATTTTGATCCAGATGATGAGCGGATAATTTGTACGCTTTTTGGCATTGTTTTTAGTATGTTTTTAGTAGTTTTAGTTGAGTTCTTAGTATATTTTTATTAGTTTTTAGTTAAAATTCACTTTTCTGGACTTTACTATGAGTTTGTGTGTTTTTCTGTGATTTCAGGTATTTTCTGGCTGAAATTGAGGGACCTGAGCAAAAATCTGATCCAGAGACTGAAAAGGACTGCAGATGCTGTTGGATTCTGACCTCCCTGCACTCGAAGTGGATTTTCTGGAGCTACAGAAGCCCAATTGGCGCGCTCTCAACGGCGTTGGAAGGTAGACATCCTGGGCTTTCCAGCAATATATGATAGTCCATACTTTGCTCAAGATTTGATGGCCCAAACCGGCGTTCAAAGTCACCTTCAGAATTCCCAGCGTTAAACGCCGGAACTGGCACCAAAATGGGAGTTAAACGCCCAAACTGGCACAAAAGCTGGCGTTTAACTCCAAGAAGAGTCTCTACACGAAAATGCTTCATTGCTCAGCCCAAGCACACACCAAGTGGGCCCGGAAGTGGATTTTTATGTCATTTACTCATCTCTGTACACCCTAGGCTACTAGTTTTCTATATATAGGACCTTTTACTATTGTATTTTTATCTTCTGATCTTTGGAACCTTTTTCTTGAGATCTTTTGATCACTTTGGGAGGCTGGCCATTCGGCCATGCCTAGACCTTGTTCTTATGTATTTTCAACGGTGGAGTTTCTACACACCATAGATTAAGGTGTGGAGCTCTGCTGTACCTCGAGTATTAATGCAATTACTATTGTTCTTCTATTCAATTCCGCTTGTTCTTTGTCCAAGATATCACTTGTTCTTCAACTTGATGAATGTGATGATCCGTGACACTCATCATCATTCTCACCTATGAACGTGTGACTGACAACCACCTCTGTTCTACCTTAGATTGGGTGAATATCTCTTGGATTCCTGATACACGATGCATGGTTGATCGCCTGACAACCGAGTGCTTGCCTGACAAACGAGCCAGTCATTCCGTGAGATCAGAGTCTTCGTGGTATAGGCAAGAACTAATGGCGGCATTCAAGAGAATCCGGAAGGCCTAACCTTGTCTGTGGTATTCTGAGTAGGATTCAATGATTGAATGACTGTGACGTGCTTCAAACTCATAGCAGGCGGGGCGTTAGTGACAGACGCAAAAGAATCAATGGATTCTATTCCGGCTTGACCGAGAACCGACAGATGGATAGCCGTGCCGTGACAGGGTGCGTTGAACATTTCCACTGAGAGGATGGGAGGTAGCCACTAACAACGGTGAAACCCTTGCATAAGCTTGCCATGGAAAGGAGTAAGAAGGATTGGATGAAGACAGTAGGAAAGCAGAGAGACGGAAGGGAAAGCATCTTCATACGCTTATCTGAAGCTCTCACCAATGATATACATAAGTATCTCTATCTTTATCTTTATGTTTTATTCATATATCATCTATACCCATTTGAGTCTGCCTGACTAAGATTTACAAGGTGACCATAGCTTGCTTCATACCAACAATCTCCGTGGGATCGACCCTTACTCGCGTAAGGTTTATTACTTGGACGACCCAGTGCACTTGCTGGTTAGTTGTGCAAAGTTGTGTTTATGCCATGGTATTGAGCACCAAGTTCTTGGGGCCATTACTAGGGATTATTTGAGTTGTGAAAAGTAGTGATCTCAATTTCGCACACCACCAGACCCAAGCCCAGAGAACACAGATTAAAGGCTATAAATTGGGGAATCTATCCATTCATCGATATACGTCATACAACATACATTCATACATAGTTTTAGGATTAGATGTAGTTTTATGAACTATTCCTGTTTAGATTGATTTCTTATTTAATACAATTTGAGGTATTCCAGACTTATGATTGTTTTCTCTAATTTATGTTATTGATGCTTGGGCTCTATCCAAATTATTTTCATTCGAGTAGATTTTCTTCCCTTTTGGCTTTGGTTAAGTAATTGGTGATACTTGAGTTATCAAACTCAGCAGTGGTTGAAATTGGCAATTGCTAATTAATTTGGATCGCTCTAAAAGTTGATTGAAACTCGAGGATCAATTTAATTAGTCTACTTGACTTTCCTTTATTTAATAAGGGATAATTAAGTGGGATAAAACCCAATTCTCAGCACACCTGATAAGGATAACTAGGATAGAAACTCCAATTCTCATACCTTGCCAAGAGTTTCCTTAGTTATTAATTTACTAATTTCGGAAATTTATTTCTCTTGTTCAAAACCCTTTCAAAACCCAAAAACACAGTTTTCCATAACCAATAGTAAAACACACCTCCCTGAAATTCCTTGAGAAGTGATAAACCCCATTTTGAGGGTTTATCTTGTATCGATTTCAGGGGTTTTATCAATGATTCCACACGCTTTTCATATGAAAATACAAGACTTTGTGTTCCTTTCCTAATTTTTACCTCATGGATGAAAACATGCTTATTTTGCACTAAATTAGATACATTTCTAATCTCCTCTTGGTGCCATTCGATGTCGTGGCCTGTGTGCTAAGTGGTTTCAGAATATAGGGCAGGGATGAACCGGAAGAGAGAAGGAGAACGGGCGTAAAGGAAGGGAGCATGAGAATTAAGCTTTGGAAACTTCAGCAAGGGCGCGTGCGCGTACTTGGCGCGCCCGCGTGGATTACGCAGCTAGAAGTCAAAGCTAGAAGCCAAGCCACGAGTCGGCTTGTGTAGCGGCTAGGCCATGATCTACATGGGCGTGCACGCGTACGTTACGCTTCCGCGCACATTACAAGATGCCCCAGTGGCGCGCACGCGTGCTTTGCGCGTGCGCGCCGATGCTCGAATATGATTTTTTAAAGAGTCACGTGACCTGGGCGTGGAGACAGTTGGGGATCTCATCTTGGGGAAGTGCCTTGGCGGTAAGAGCTTAAGAAGACCAAAGGTTGAAGGGTTAAGGGACTTTTGGCTCATTTGTGATTGTTCTAGATATTTTTGCTCTAGTTAGTTACACTCTTGGAGAAGGAAGTTCTCATTAGGGTTCATCCTCATCCATTTTCTGAATTTTCAATCACTCTTTGGTGAGATCCATTGCAATTCTCAATTTACTTTGTTCATGTCATAGATCTTCTTCTCCAATCTCAATTAGTGTTTGTAATTGCTCAATTTTCATAGATCCTAGATTCAACTTTGTAGTTTTGGATTTTATCAAGTTCTTGAGAGTTTCATTTCCATTGTTATTCTTTGTTAATTGTTGTTAGTTTCTTGTGTTGGAGCATTTTTTTAATTCTACTTTCTTCTCATTCTTACTATGCCTTTCATTCTTGCTCATCAATTGTTTGATAAAATGTCAACACTAGTTATGGAGTAAAAGTTTCTTGCTTGGCATAGGGTTTGGGCCACTAGAAGGAGTTGAATAGTTTATGTCAATTGTTGATTTGGAATTAGAAATTGCTAGTTGACTTGGAGTGCACTAAAGCTAGATTTTCCTAAGGTAAAACTAGAACTTGTGACTCAAGTTAGTTACTCTCATTTGACTTTCCTCTATACTTAGGGGTTAACTAAATGAAGCAAGGCCTAATTGTTGTCATCATTGAAGGAACTATAAGGATAGAATTTCTAATGCCAACCTTAGGCCAAGTCTTTTAAAGATTGATTGTTTGTCATCTATTTTGCTAAACCTTCAAAGAATCATAACAAGGCTTCCTAATCAATAAGATGCATGCTTTAGCAGTTCCAAGGGAGGACGACTCGGGAGACTAGTACTCTCAGTTATAGATTGTAGGATTGTTTGATGCGAAGTTTAAGTGTCGGTTAGACTATACTCACGATCATATTCATCATTGAATTCTATATCGGCATGATAAATTTCGTTTATCAAGAAGACGACCCGAGGTTTGAATACTTCGGTTTATAAATTTTATTGGGTTTGTTACTTGTGACAACCAAAACTTTTGTAAGAAAGGAATTCTTGTCGGTCTAGAAGCTATACTTACAACGAGAATTTATTTGTGAAAATTCTAGATCGCGCGAGAGTTTCGTTCTTCAACGATCTCCCAACACTTAAAAGTTTGCACCGTCCTCGGTGCACTCAAAGATGAGCAAGGGGTACGGCGACTCTCCGGATTGCTACCTTCAGCTGGTAGATCAATCGGTGCTGCGTGTTCTTAGTCTTGCTTCCTTATTGCTTGTGGTGTATCCATCATGAAAAATAGAAAATAACACCATAAGATGAGGAAATATAAAAGCAAGAAAGCATACATTATTGGGATGAGGTAAATCACTAGAATAAGGTGAGTGAATTAATGTGACATTAATGACAAATGAGTGTGAATTCTAAATTGCGCGCCTTTGAGAACACACACTAGCATAAAAGGCGATGTCACAAAAGAAGCATGCACTTCATTTATCCTAGTGTGCTTGAAATGCTTCAAGTAAACTTGTAAGGTAAGACAAGCATTAAAGAGGCATGAAAGCATTCAAGCTAAAGCATATGGATGCATATGATGATAACACAAGGCATTAAGGTAATGCACAACAACATCCATCAAGAGATTGCCTAATCACTGAATAAGGCTCAAATCACATGGTGGCCAAATCATGTAATTCAAGAAGAGTTGCAAGCTCGAAGGCAATTCTCATCACTTGGTATTCTTAAAAGGTAAGCATGAAAAACTCAAACCAAGTAGCAAAATATAACCTCAATCATAGAATCCAACAAAGTTTATAAACATAATGATGTTAAGATAACATCCCTTTTTTAATACTCAGCAGCAATTAATGGTAACAAGAATAACAATCCAACACTTACAATGAAAAAGAGAAAATGAAATGAAAAACTAACTAAAACTAACTAATCAACTAACTAACTAACTAATTAACTAACTAAAATAAATGGTTATCAATGGTGTTTGGGAGTGTTGGATGAGGGTTAGAAGAAGGGAAGAAGAAAGTAGGAGGAAAGAAACGGAAAGAAGAAAAGAAAGGAAATGCTTAAAATAAGGGAACCCGCGCGTAGGCGCACACGGCGCGCGCGCGTGGATGGTGGTGCAATGGAGGTGACGCGTACGCGTACAGAGTACGTCCGCATCGATGGATTATTCCGAGAGTGGCACGTACGCGGCATGTGCGTGCACGCGCGAGTGGGTTTGTGCCAAAGGCACAACGTTGGCGCAGCGTGGGCATAACTCTCTGGAAAATGTACCAGGGGTCATGTGGCACTATCGGCGCGTGCACGCAGGGTGCGCTTGCGCGTCAATCCGCAAGTTGCCAAAAGGGTGTGTACGTGCCAGGTGTGCGTACGCACGAATTGGTTTGTGCCTTAGGCCCAATTTTCACACAGTGCAGGCCTAACTCTCGGGTTTTTGGCTAGGGGTGGAATTTGTGCATCCATGCATACGCGTACTTTGCGCGTGCGCGTGGGTTGGTGAAAATTCTTGATGCACGCGTACGCGTGCAGTGCGCGTACGCGTACGCGTGGATGGTGCTCTGTTTTTCAAAATTTTTCTATGTTTTTGTACCAATCCAAGTGCCAAACCTCCAAACAGCTACCCAAAACACCCTAAAACCTTATTTATGATATTATACTTCCAATTAAACTCAACTAACTAAACAAAACATGAAATTAAACTATTTCTACCAATATTTACAAAAGAGAAAAATGAAAAGATATTACTATGGTGGGGTGTCTCCCACTTAGCACTTTTGTTTATTGTCCTTAAGTTGGACTTATGGGGAGCTCCTCACAAGGTGGCTTGTGGTTGAAGCTATCCTTGAACATCCACCAATGCTTGAATCTCCAGTAAGCTCCATTCTTTAATTTTAACATCTTCAAGCTTTGATGGAGTTCTGCACATTCTATGAGCTCCCAAATTTGATTTTTCTTGTGCGATTCAGGGTCCCACACTTTGTTTTGACACCCGTCCTTGAATTGATCATCATTATTCCCTCCGGGTGGCATGGCCTTGGGATTCTCAAAGAAGCTTCCAAACAACTTCCTAGACCCATGCCATTTGGTTCCACACCAACCATTGCTCTTGAATTTTGAGCTTGCAACGGTCATGAGCTTAGAATGACGTTTCCAACCACTACACAACTCTTTCCTACTCTTAACTCCACAAAGAGCTCTAAGTTGACCATCGTTTTCGATTAAACCATATTCAAGTGAGAAAACAAAGCTTAGGGATAAGAATTTTACCCTCTTAAATGTTGTTTTGGATGGTGGCTTGGGAAGGGAGACCTCCCCACACTTAGACAATGTAAGGTCTACTTCCTTGTGCTCTTCTTTGTGTATTTCCACCTCTTTGTGAGCTTCATCAATTTCAACCATTCCCCTTTTATCACATGGCTTGGTGTTGTCTTCAAGAACTTTGATTTCTTGCCCAATGGGGGTTGATTCAATTTTGGATAGGAATTCATTGATGAATAAATCCATCTCTTGATCAACCTCTTCATATTCTTCAATTTCGATATACACCATGCCAAATTTTTCCTCTTAGTAGCTCTCTTTCGATTCACTCTCTTTCTCATTGCTCACCAAGGATATGGGAGGTTGTGCACACTCTTCTATAACTCCAACTTCATCCATGATTGAATCCATCTCTTGATAGGCCTCTTTCAAGTCTCCAACTATGACATGCCTTGGAGGTTGCACACCCTCCTCAACATCAATTTCAAGCTTCTTGGAAGGATGCTCCATGATGCTACATTCCCATGGACTTTCAACATCTCCTAAATCTTCAACCACTTCTTCCTTTTCTTCAATGATCATAGGCTCCTCCAATTGTTCCAACACAAAATTTGACTCCTCCTTCTCCACCGGATTTTCCAAGTTCTCCTTCATGCTTTGCTCTTCTTTTGACTTTTCACATGGGGCAATGGAAACAACTTGAGTATTCAAATATTGGTGGTTAAAGCGTGCACCATCTTGGTCAAGTTGGTCACAAACTCAAGTGTATCCCGCTTCATGGTTTCTTGTCCTTGGAGTAACAAAGTGAGAGAATCGTCTATTGGGACTTGGGGTGAATAGGAAGGTTCATTATTTTGGAGAGAGGGTTCATGGTAGGAAGGTGGTTCTTCTTGGTAAGGCTATGGAGATGGTGAGTATTGAGGTGGTGCATGGTAGTAATCTTGATAGGGTTGTGGTGGTTTTAAAGGTTTTTGCTCATAATGGTCATAAGAATATGGTATGAGTGATTGGTCATATGGTGGATATGGATCATAGGAAGGTGCTTGGTATGGAAGGGCTTGTGAGTACGGTTGAGGTTTATGTTGAGGATAAGAGTCATAGGCATATGATGGTGGTGATTGATTGTCGCAAAAAGATTTACCATAGCCGTTGAATTGACATGCATTAGGATGTGAATTATACCTATAAGTGTCCGGAGGTTTTTGCCAATAGGAGTGATCAATTTCTTGAGGCTCCTCCCATCTTTGTTGGTTCCATCCATAATGAGTGTCATCATTGAAGTGCACATTTCATACAACACAATTAGGACCAAACTCATAGCCAAAGTGAGAATTCATAGTGGAAAAACAAAATAAAACTAACAAAATCTAGTAAACAAGGAAAAGACAAGCTATTTACAATATTCACATATGTACAATAACCAATAACATAACACCATTGCAACTCCCCGGCAACGGCGCCATTTTGATGATTAGACTTTTATGTGGTTTAGAATTTCACAATTGAAGTCTCGTTGCAAGTATAGTTTCTAAACCAACAATAATCCTTTCATACAAAAATTTGTTTGTCACTAAAACAAACCCCTAAAATCTATAAACCGAAGTATTTAAACCTCGGTTCGTTCTACCTAGGAATTACAATAAAGTGTCTTATTATTGGTTATGAGTTATTTTGGGATTTTTGAGATTTTAGACAAGAAATATAAAATGGCAAAGAAAATAAACTAACAACTAACAAAGCTCTTGGCAAGATATGAGAACTAGAAGTCCTATCCTAGTTATCCTCCTCAATTGTGACCACAAATTGCTCATTGCTACCACTTAGTTAACCTCTAACTATGGAGGAAAGTCAAGTGGATGAATCAATTTGATTCCTCAAGTCCTAATCAACTCATAAAGGAAAGACTAGCTTTAGAGGCATTCAAATCAATTAGCAACTTCTAATTATCAATCAATAAAGGAATTAGATAACTCAAGAGTCACTAATTACTCAACCAAAGGCAAGAGGAACAAAATCTACACTAAAACTAAAAGAAGTATTTTATCAAACACATAAGAGGCATAGAGGGAAAGCACATGAAATCTACAACAAGAATAGAATCTAACAACAATTATTAAAAAGAATTAACAACAACAACCAAAAGAAACATAATTATTATGAAGTACCTCAAATTGAATTGAAAGAAAAGTAGAAGAAGCAAGAGTAGATCTACAACAAAGTATAAGAACAACATAAAGGAAATTACAACAAAATAATGAAAGAATGATGAATGTAACAACAAGGAATTGAGAGAAAGAAGTAGAAGAAGATGAAGATTAAAACCTATATCTAAGAACTAAACCTAATCCTAATCCTAATCCTAGAGAGAAGTGAGAGCTTCTCTCTCTAAAACTAACTCTAAACTAATCCTAATGAGTGTGAATGATTGAATCCCCCTTTACTCTTCAATCCTTGGCTTTAAATAGCAGTTTAGGTGCCAAAGTTGGTTGAGATTGGGTCCCACAACCCTTGAGAATTTGTTGGTTGTGAATTCACTTAAAAAATCAAGTATCAGCATCGACGCGTAAAATCCATGGGCCATTTCGCAAGGTGGACGTAAGCGCCTGGTGCGCGCGCGCATCCATGGGAGAGTTCAATTCTTTGGCTTTTTTCCATGATTTCTCCAATTTGCATGCTTTTCTCTTCACTCCTTTGATCCATTCCTAGCCTTTTCAATCTGAAATCACTAACAACACATCAAGGCATCTAGTGAAATCAAAGGTGAATAAAATCATCAAATTAAAGGTCTAAAAGCATGTTTTCACACTCAAGCACAAATAAGGAGACAATCACAAAATCATGCTATTTCATTGAATAAATGTGGGTAAAAGGTGTTAAAAGCTCCTAAAATCAATAAAAGATAAACCCTAAAAATGGGGTTTATCAAGGAGCACAAGAGTGCAACTCTCATTCTAGGAAGACTTTTCCTAGCAACTGGACGAACCCTCATTGACGTCCAAAAAGGGGAAGTAACCCTGAGAGTCAATGGGGATGAGTTTAGGCTGAATGCTATTGAAGCAATGAAGCACCTAGACACATCAAAAGACTGCATACGTGTTGATATTATTGACTCCCTAATACAGGAGATCAGTATGGCTGAGGGTCTCGAATCAGAGCTAGAGGATATCTTTAAAGATGTTCAGCTTGATCTGGAAGAACCAGAGGAAATAAAAGAACCTCTGAAAATCCTCAGGAAGAGGAGAAACCTCCTAAACCCGAGCTCAAACCACTACCACCATCCCTAAAATATGCATTTCTAGGATAAGGTAAAACATTTCCTGTAATCATAAGCTCTGCCTTAGAGCCACAGGAAGAGAAAGTACTAATTCAGGTGCTAAGGACACACAAGACAGTTCTTGGGTGGTCCATTAGTGATCTCAAGGGCATTAGCCCAGCCAGATGCATGCACAAGATTCTACTAGAGGATAATGCCAAACCAGTGGTTCAACCACAAAGGCAGCTGAATCCAGCCATAAAGGAGGTGGTGCAGAAAGAGGTCACTAAATTACTAGAGGCTGGAATTATTTATCCCATTTCTGATAGCCCCTGGGTGAGCCCTGTCCAAGTTGTACCCAAAAAAGGAGGCATGACAGTGGTTCATAATGAAAAAAATGAACTAGTTCCTACAAGAACAGTTATAGGGTGGCATATGTATATTGACTACAGAAGACTCAATACAGCCATCAGAAAGGATCATTTTCCTTTTCCATTCATAGACCAAATGCTAGAAAAGCTAGCAGGTCATGACTATTACTGCTTTTTGGATGGCTACTCAGGCTACAACCAAATTGCAGTAGATCCCCAGAAACAAGAGAAAACAGTATTCACATGTCCACCTGAAGTATTTACCTACAGAAGGATGCCATTTGGTCTGTGTAATGCACTGACAACCTTTTAGAGATGCATGCTCTCTATTTTCTCTGATATGGTGGAAAAATTTCTGGAAGTTTTCATGGACAACTTCTCAGTATTTGGAGATTTATTCAGCTCCTATCTTGACCATCTAGCACTTGTTCTGACCAACCTGGTTTTAAACTGGGATAAATGTCACTTTATGGTGACTGAAGGAATTATCCTTGGAAACAAAATTTCGAACAAGGGGATAGAGGTGGATCAAGCCAAGGTAGAGGTAATTGAAAAATTACCACCACCTACCAATGTTAAGTCAATCAGAAGGTTTCTGGGACATGCAAGATTCTGTAGGAGGTTTATAAAGGATTTTTCAAAAATTGCAAAACCCCTAAGCAACCTGCTAGCTGCTGACAAGCCATTTATCTTTGACACAGAGTGTCTGTAAGCTTTTGAGACTCTGAAGGCTAAGTTGGTCACAGCACCTGCATATCTGCACCAGACTAGACATTACCATTTGAATTAATGTGTGATGCCAGTGACCATGCTTTTAGTGCAGTATTAGGACATAGGCATAATAAGCTTCTGCACGTCATTTACTATGCTAGCCGTGTTCTAAATGACGCACAGAAGAATTACACAACCACAGAAAAAGAGCTACTTGCAGTGGTTTATGCCATTGACAAGTTTAGATCCTATCTAGTAGGATCAAAAGTGATTGTGTACACTGACCATGCTGCTCTTAAATATCTACTCACAAAGCAAGATTCAAAACCCAGGCTCATAAGATGGGTGTTACTTCTGCAAGAGTTTGATATAGAAATAAGAGACAAAAAAAGGACAGAGAATCAAGTAGCAGATCACCTGTCCCGGATAGAACCAGTAGAAGGGATGTCTCTCCTCCTCACTGAGATCTCTGAAACCTTTCTGGATGAGCAACTCTTTGCCATTCAGGATGTGCCATGGTTTGCAGACATTGCAAACTATAAAGCTGCAAGATTTATTCCCAAGGAGTACAGCAGGAAGCAAAAGAAAAAATTACTTTCTGGTGCAAAGTACTACTTGTGGGATGAGCCATATCTCTTTAAGAGATGCACAGACGGAATAATCTGTAGGTGCGTGCCTAGAGAAGAGGTGCAGAAGATTCGATGGCATTGCCATGGATCACAATATGGAGGACATTTCGGAGGTAAGCAAACAGCCACCAAAGTCCTCCAATGTGGCTTCTACTAGCCTACACTGTATAGAGACTCCCGAGAGTTTGTACGTAACTGTGACAGTAGCCAGAGAGCTGGTAATCTACCTCATGGTTACGCCATGCCTCAACAAGGGATCTTATAGATTTAGTTGTTTGATGTATGGGGTATTGACTTCATGGGGCCTTTCCCACCATCATACTCAAACACTTACATTTTGGTGGCAGTAGACTATGTATCTAAATGGGTAGAGGCAATTGCAACACCCACTAACGATACTAAGACAGTACTGAAGTTACTCCAGAAACATATCTTTAGCAGATTTGGTGTCCCTAGAGCACTAATCAGTGATGGAGGTACTCATTTCTGCAATAAACAGCTTTATACTGCCATGATCTGATATGGAATTAGCCACAAGGTGGCAACTCCATATCATCCACAGACCAATGGGCAAATTGAAGTCTCTAATAGAGAACTAAAAAGAATCCTATAACGGATTGTAATTGCTTGTAGAAAGGATTAGGCAAAGAGCTTGGATGATGCTCTATGGGCATATAGAACCGCATTCAAGACTCCTATAGGAACCTCTCCATACCAGCTTGTGTTTGGGAAGGCATGTCACCTACCCGTGGAACTGGAGCATAAAGCCTACTGGGCAACCAGATTCCTAAACCTTGATGCCAAATTAGCTGGAGAGAAAAGATTGCTCTAGCTGAATGAGCTAGAGGAATTCAAACTCAATGCTTTTGAAAATGCCAAAATTTACAAGGAGAAAGCAAAAAGATGGCATGATAAGAACCTGTCATCCAGAGTCTTTGAGCCAAGATAAAAGGTTCTGCTGTTTAACTCTAGGCTCAGGCTATTTCCTGGGAAACTAAAATCCCAGTGGAGAGGACCATATGTGATTACAGGTGTGTAACCATATGGATATGTAGAGCTTCAGGATATTGATTCTGACAAAAAGTTCATTGTTAATGGACAGAGAGTCAAACATTATCTTGAAAGTAATTTTGAGCAAGAATGCCCAGAACTGAGACTAGATTAAGGCTCAGTAAGGTCCAACTAAAGACAATAAAGAAGCGCTTGTTGGGAGGCAACTGATGCGTGAGCATCTTGCCTATCTTTGCCTAGTGAATTTGCACTTAAATTGTTGAGTTTAATTAAGAATTAATTATATTTTAGCCACTATGGATGCTATTTTGAGTTTTGGGCAATTTTATTTATTTTAGGTAGCATTCGGCAAAATTTGACGGAGTTTCTGCAGCACAAGAATCGAAGGAGATGGCTGAGAGGAGCGACGCACACACGTGCCTGACGCATGCGCGTGATCTGGAAGTATCCATGGCGACGCATACGCATGACTGACGTGTACGCGTGAGTTGAAGATTTGCTAAGCAACGCATCCGCGTGACCGACGCGTCCGCGTGACTCGCAGAAAAGACCATCGACGCATACGCGTGACTGACGCGTACGCGTGACATGTGCCACATGCAGAAAAATGCTGGGTGAGATTTCTGGGCTGTTTTGACCCAGTTTCTAGCCCAGAAAACACAGATTAGAAGCTGCAGAATGGATAAAGCAAGTGGTCCCCACCCATCAGTTGAAGACTTGTTGATTAATTCGAATTTAAATTCAAATCTTATCTTTTAGGAAAAGATATTTTTTTATTTTTTAGATAATTGGATTTTTAATCTATTAGGATTAGTTATAAATAGGAATTTAGATGCCATGAGATAGTATAGTACATTTTATCAGAACCCTCATTTTTCTTCTCTGAACCATAAGCAACTAATCCTCCATTGCTAAGGTTAGGAGCTCTATCTACTTGTATGGATTGATTGGTTTGATCTTTCTAATTTAATTCATGTTTTGATTTATATTTCAATAATTGTTTTCGTTCTTATTCTATGAATTTGGGTAGACAGAAGTATGACCCATGTTCTAATTGAGTTCTTGTAAAACTTGGAAAAGCTCTTTACTTGAACAACAGCTTGAAAACATATTATACTAAATTTCTAATTGTTTGTATTTAACGGGATACGTGACATATAATCCCTTATTTTTGGATAATTAGGATTTTTATGGCATATAAATTGAACTTTGAATTTCACCTTCTAATTGGAATTAACTGACCAAGGAATTGGCAACTAATGAATTTTAGAGGAGACTAGGAAGGTCTAAGGAATTAGGGTCTAGTCACATAGTTTGTCATGAAATTAAATCTTGCATGATTAAATTAGTTAGTAATAAAAGTTAATCCAGAAAATAGATAACTCTGAAACCTTAACTGTTTTCTTAATACTTTATTCCCAACTTATTTATCTGCCTGTCTTTAATATTCCAAATTTACTATTTAATGCTCTTTGAACTTCCAAACACTATTTTCTGCTTGTCTAACTAATCCTATCAAACGCTATTGTTGCTTAATCCATCAATCCTCGTGGGATCGACCCTTACTCACGTAAGGTATTACTTGGTATGACACGGTGCACTTGTCGGTTAGTTTGTGCGTTATAAAATACCGCATCAAGTTTTTGGCGCTGTTATGGGGGATTAATAGTGATTAACAACTATTAGTTGTTTGATTGCTTAGACTAGGCGTTTTATTTTTAATTTTATAAAAATATACTTTTAAAAAAATATAAAAAATCAAAATATTTTGAAAAAAAATTTCAAAAAAAAATTTAAATAAATAAATAGCACCAATATTTTTCTTAATTTCTGAAATTAAGTTTGATGTTACCTTTTTATTATTTTTTCTTTTTTCTTTCTATTTATTTATTTTATTTAGTATTTTTTTCCTTACACAGGTTACCTCACTGGAAATTCTCTGCACTCTGATGTAGAGATTCCTATTCTTTCTTGTTTTCTATTTGTTTATTCGCAGGAACAGAGACAAAGAATATCTCTTAGACTTTGATCCTGAACCTGAAAGGACTTTCAGGCAGCGTTTACAACAAGCAAGACTTTACAAGGCTGTAGAATCCATTATGGATCCAATTAATACTGATAATACCAATGCGGCAAACCCGAATGGGAATGAACAACAAGGGAGAGTACTTGGTTCTTTCTCTGCTCCTACAGTAGATCTGTATGGAAAGAGCATTGTGGTGCCTCCTATTGGTGCGAACAACTTTGAGTTGAAGCCTCAACTGGTCACTCTGGTGCAACAAAACTGCCAGTATCACGGTCTCCCCCACGAAGACCCAAATCAATTTATTTTTAGTTTTCTGCAAATTTGTGATAATGTGAAGACAAATGGAGTAAACCCATATGTGTACAAACTCATGCTCTTCCCGTTTGCTCTGAGGGATGGAGCAAAGCTATGGCTAAATGCCCAACCCAAGGAGAGTTTGGATACTTGGAACAAGGTGGTTACTATGTTTCTCACTAAATTATTCCCACCAAAGAAGCTGACTAAGCTTAGGATGGAGGTTCAGACCTTCAGGCAGAAGGATGGTGAGACTTTGTAAGAAGCTTGGGAGAAATACAAGCTATTGATTAGGCAATGCCCTCCAGAGATGTTCTCCAAATGGACTCAACTAGATATCTTTTATGAAGGCTTGGGTGAAATGTCCAAGATGTGCTTAGACAATTCTGCAGGAGGTTCATTGCACAAGAAGAAGACACCGGAGGAGACTATTGAGCTAATTGAATTGGTTGCTAGCAAGCAATATTTATACTCATCTAACAGGAATCCTGTGAACTCTACGGCTCCTCAAAAGAGAAGCGTGTTGGAAGTAGAAGCTGTTAATGCACTTCTTGCTTAGAACAAGCTGATGTCTCAGCAAATAAATCTGCTTACTCAACAGATGGGTGGCGTGCAAGTCTCAGCTATCAACACCCAAAATCCACCACAGGAAGTCTCCTATGACATGGCAGGTAACTTTATGCAAAATGATAATTATGATTATCCCCAACCCACTTCTGAATAGGTGAATTACATGGGGAGTGGTCCTAGGAATCCCAACAATGATCCATATTATAAGACATACAACCAGGGATGGAGGAATCACCCAAATTTTGCTTGGAGGGACCAACCTCAGAGACCTCAGAACTTGAATAATAGTTCTCAGGGCGCTGTCCAGTAGAACAATGATTTGGAAGCAATATTAACAAGTTTTAGACAGGAAACCAGAGCATCCATTAAGAACCTGGAGATTCAAATGGGTCAAATAGCCACCAGAGTTAATGAAATTGATTAGAGGACCACTAATAGTCTTCCTGGTAACACAATTCCAAATCTAAGAGAGGAATTCAAGGCTATCACCTTGATAAGTGGACAAGTGGCAAGTACAGAAGCACAAGTTATGCGAGAAATCAGAGCCTCCATTAGAAATTTAGAGGTGCTAGTGGGCCAACTGAGCAAGCAAATACTTGAGAGGTCTACAAGTACATCTCAAGGTGATACAGTGGTGCACCCAGGAGAAGATTGCAAGGTTATTCAATTGAGAAGTGGTAAAGTAGCTGGCTCTGAGACCAAGGTCAATGAAGAGTTAGTTGAAAATAAAGCTCCAGAGGAGAAGAAGGAAGAAGTAGAGCATGCCCCTCCAAAGCGTGCGGACAATCCATTCCCAGACTCTCTTGACATTCATCCTACATTGCCAAAGGCTCCTGAGTACAAGCCTAAGATGCCATATCCTCAGAGACTTCAAAAGGAGACCAAGGACAAGCAGTTCTCAAAGTTCTTGGAAATCTTCAGAAAGTTACAAATCAATATTCTTTTTGCTGAGGTTTTGGAGCAAATGCCTATTTATGTCAAGTTCATGAAGGAGCTGTTGTCAAAGAAATAGCGTTTAAAAGGAGATGAGACAGTAGTTCTGACTAAGGATTGTAGTGCTGTAATTCAGAATAACTTGCCAAAAAAGATTCCAGATCCAGGGAGCTTTCAAATTCCATGCACCATTGGGAGCACAACATTTGAGAAAGCCCTATGTGATCTAGGGGCAAGCATAAATCTAATGCCCTTATCTGTGATGAAGAAGCTGCAAATCCAAGAGGCACAACCCACAAAGATAGCATTACAGATGGCAGACAAATCTATGAAGCCTGCATACGGATTAGTGGAGAATATCTTGGCCAAAGTGGGTAAGTTCTTCCTCCCAGCAGACTTTGTGATTCTTGACACGGGGGAGGATGAGAATGCCTCTATAATTCTGAGAAGACCATTCTTAGCCACTGGAAGAGCTCTAATTGATGTAGAAGTGGGTGAATTAGTGCTTAGAGTGCACAATGAGCAACTGGTCTTTCATGTCTTCAAAGATATACATTCAACAGGTGAAGAAGAGAGGTGCATGCAGACTGAGCTTATTGATCCAACACTTCAAAAACCCCCTGATGATACACAGCAGAATCTGCTGTTCAAACCTCCCTTGGAAACAATCAATAAAACTCCTCGTGACATCAAACCTAAGTTTGGTGTTGGGAATGCATCATCTACCAAGGAGGAGGTTCCCAAAAAGAAGAAAGTACCCAGAGGATGGAGAAACAAAAAGATCCCCACTGAAGGTTTCTCCCCAGGAATGAAAGTGGTGTTGACCAGCAATCCAGCATGGGTTTATACAGTAATCAGAATCTTCTCTCTGGAGCATATTGAGCTACATTATGGAGACACCGGAAAGAAGTTCAAAGTAAGGGGTGAAGAGCTGAGCCCCTATGATCCTCCTCCTTAGAGGAGCTGACCGTCAAGCTAGTGACGATAAAGAAGCGCTTGTCGGGAGGCAACCCGATAATTTCGTATCCTTAGCTATTTTTATTTTTCGTAGTAGTAGTTTTCTTACTTATTTGATTTTTGTTGAGTTCTTACTAATTTTCTGATCATGTAGTTATGTTATTCCAGGAACCGAACACATCAAGCTATTAAAAAATAGAAAAAAAAGAGCACACGACGCGCAAGCGTCGCTGACGCAAACGTGTCATTCATGTGTGCGTGAAAAAAAACAACAAAATTGACAGAGAGTTACGTGGGAATGGCGCTGGACTCATGCTTGGCGCACAAACATGACCGCACGTACGCGTACCCCACGCGTGTGCATCGTTTGGATTTATCGCCATCCACGCGTGAGCGTCATTGACGCGTATGCATGACCTGCAAAATCGACATAAAGGAGTGTTTAGGCAGAGAGTTGTGCTGGCTTGGGGCTGAAAGCGTGCTAGAGGAACAAAGTTACTCACGCGAACGCATCCCTGACGCGAGCGCGTCATTTGCATAAATGGCCGTCCACACGTGCGCATGCATGACGCGCACGCGTCGTATGAAAATTTGGTTCCCAAGCCATGCGAACAGAAAGTCGCGAGGGCACGCGGCTGGTTTCCTGCGAATCGCACAAAACCTAGTGCACGCGATCGCGTGCCTGACGCTAACGCGTCATTATGAAAATTGCGGGACCTACGCGAACGCGTCCGTGCACTTGCGCTGCCCAGTTTTCTTTCTCTCTCTCTCTCCCAATCCTATTTTATCTCTTATTCTTTTATCCTTTTATTTTTCTCTCCTCACAATATTTGTCTCTTCTATTTTCAATTTTTCTTTGCTTGAGGACAAGCAAACCTTTAAGTTTGGTGTTAACGCTGCGCTTATAGGTTTTCTAGCACAAAAGGGAGGCGAATCATCTTCACAGAGGAGCATAACCTGAAGAATAAAGTGACCGCTAGGATAATTAAGGTGGTTGAGTTCCTTTCATTTTTTATTCCTCCCCTCTTTTTCTATGTTATGTTCCGGTTTTCTGCTATTTTGCTTTGTTTGTTGCATGATCCTTTATTAGTTAGAATATTAGGACTAGTTTAGTTTTCTTTTAATTGCTTTAATACTGAAAAGATGTTTCATGTACCACTCACTGAACTTGAATCTAAAAATAAAAGAAAAAGAAGTGATGTATTGCATGAGAAATTGAGTTTAATTTTAAGAATAGTCTTATTAACTTAAAGGTGGTGGTATTTTCTGTGATTTTTTGATGCATGATATGAACAGTGCATATTTAAATTTGAATCAAAGGATGTTGATGTATAAGGAACAGGAATTGAAAGAATTATTATGACTTCTCTGAAATAAACAAAAATTTAATCCTTGAAGCAAAAGAAACAGCAAAAGAAAAAAAATAAATAATAATTAATAAACAAAAGCAAGGACCAAGGCTCTGAGCATCAATGACTAGAGAGATCAGACATGATTAAAAACTGAAAGAGTTGTTTCCCTAGTCATATGCTTGTGGTGTGATTGTGTCAAGTAATCCTTGAGACAGAACACTTAGAGTCGAGACCAAGTGCGTTTAACAGAGTATGCCAAAGGCTTTGAGCACCACTGTCTGGAAGTAACTGAAAGAAAAATTAGGACTCAAAGAAAGTCCCCCAGTTAAGTGCTTGTGGTGTTTATGTGTCAAGTAATCCTTGAGACAAAACATTTAAAGTTACAGCTAGGCTCAAGGTGCAAAGCACCAAAGAAAAAATAAATTAAAATAAATTCTGCTGTGTTCAAGGATTAAACAAAAATATAAAGATCAGAGAATTCATAATATTATCCGGATTCTAATTCTGAATGACAATGATATCCTTCTGATTCAAAGGAGAGAGAGAGATGCCAAAACTATTCAAGGATTACAGTTATAAACCCCACTATAAAAAGAGACATGAGCTTAATCGAACTCTGATTCTCATGCAATTTCACATCCTAAGCTTATATTAGTTTTGGTTGCTTGAGGACAAGCAACAGTTTAAGTTTGGTGTTGTGATGCGTGAACATCTTGCCTATCTTTTCCTAGTGAATTTGCACTTAAATTGTTGAGTTTAATTAAGAATTAATTATATTTTAGCCACTATGGATGCTATTTTGAGTTTTGGGCAATTTTATTTATTTTAGGTAGCATTCAATGGAATTTGACGGAGTTTCTACAGCACAAGAATCAAAGGAGATGGCTGCGAGGAGCGACGCGCAAGCGTGCCTGACGCGTGCGCGTGATCTGGAAGTATTCATGGTGACGCGTACGCATGACTGACGCGTACGCGTGAGTTGAAGATTTGCTCAGCGATGCGTCCGCGTGACCGACGCATCCGCGTGACTCGCAGGAAAGACCATCGACGCGTACGCGTTACTGATGCGTACGCGTGACATGCGCCACGTGCAGAAAAATGCTGGGTGCGATTTCTGGGCTGTTTTGACCCAGTTTCCAGCCCAGAAAACACATATTAGAAGCTACAGAAAGGACAAAGCAAGTGGTCCCCACCCATCAGCTGAAGACTTGTTAATTAATTCGAATTTAAATTCAAATCTTATCTTTTAGGAAAAGATATTATTTTTATTGTTTAGATAATTAGATTTTTATTCTATTAGGATTAGTTATAAATAGGAATTTAGATGCAATCAGATAGTGTTCCGAGGGTACCTGAAACTATAGGTCGATCTCGGATGAGATCTTCTTTCTGGTCGGAACGGTTGTATCTGATTTGTTGGACTTGATGATGGTGCTGATTCCTTCATCTCCGGAGGGTGGGGGGTACCTGCAAGGGACTCTAATGCTTAAGTTAGCAAGGGTATTAAGCAGGTATTGAGTAGAATCAGAGTATGAGTTATACCTGGGTGCTCCAGTGTATTTATAATGGTGTAGAGTGACCTTTTCGGAGATAAGATAGTTATCTTTATTTAATCTTATCTTATCTTTGAGTGAGGTCATCTTATCTTCGAAGGAACTGTCTTTATCTCTATAGGCTTGGACTGCCTTAGGATTTGGGTCGTGTTCCTTTATTTGGGCCCTTCGTTGGGCTTTCTTGGCAATTTGGCCGAGCTCTTTGAGAAGAGGTCGGGTAGCTTGACCTGAGGAGGTCGGTCGTCTCGTTGCTAGTCATCCCGGGTCGAATAGCTCGATCCAGGGTATGAACAGTGCCCCTGCTCGAGGTCGGTCTTTCTTTTGAGGTCGAGTCTTAGTTTTAGGACTTCGATCCTTCTATGGTGAAGCCAAACTCGAGCATTTTGTCGACTTCTTCTTTGTAGAGTTCTCCTTTGAATGCGGAACGTTTCCTTTTGAATTCTTTTGAAAACGTGCGTCCCCTTGCTTTGGGAATGTGCGAAGGTTTTAATAACCTCATTAATTTCTTTTAATGCTCTTCTTGAACTTTTCACAAAAACGGTTTCTCTTCTCTAATGTTCCGTAACTTTCCATTTTCTTTCTCACTTTCTGTTTTGCCTGTAACTTGTATTTTTCGCGCTTCTCCTTGCGACGTTGTATGCAACCTTGTTGGTTTTTTTCTTTGCTTCTGAAAGGCGATTCCGGTTTCCGTTTTCAACTTCTTCGAAGCTTCCTCTTTTTTCCAGGTTGGTCCTTTCTGCTTTTTGTTTATTTTGCTGCTTTGCATTTTTTGAAGTTTTGACTGAGTGCATGTTGGAAAGATCGAATCTTTGTATATTATCATGCTCGGTTTATCACTGTGACGCACGCCTTCTGGTATTCTTTTTGCCCTTATTTATGCTTCTGGGTGTTTTCTCCTGATTTGGCTTTTTAGGGCTTCGTATCCTACTCCTGTTTTGCTGAACTTTGTTGTTTTGAGGAAGTTTGCTCCTTTTGATGGCTTTTGTTTCTGTTGATTGCTTTTCTTTTGATGGAGATGGCTTCGTGAAGGAACCTTTTTCTTTTGGCGATTCATTTTTGTTTTTGGGATGTTATTCTCTGGGGGAAAAGTTTTTCTTTGTTCTTGTTGCGAATTTTGTTGGGGCGTTTATCCTTGTAGATTTTCCTAACTCTTTATTCCCTGATTGCCTCCAAAGGATGCCCCTGGACCTTGGGTTGTGTCTTGGGGTTTTCCTTTTTATCTGCTGTATTGTGCTGGATTGTGCTGTCCGAGTTGATTTGATTTCGTCTGGGATGTCTTTACCTTTTTAGTAATCCAATCTTTTTCTTGTTTGTAGGACTAGTTGGCCATGTCTTCCCGAAAAAATATTGTCGAGGCATCTCCTACGGTTCCCGAAGGGATGTCTGATTGGCTGGACTCTCTTGTCTTACTATGTGTTTCTTTAGCCGATTCTGAATTTTGTGTGACACTTAGAAGGCATCATCGTGTCTATAGCAGTGAGGATCAGAAGAGCAATTATGAGTTGGTAGCACTCGATTTTGGTGATAGAGTTTGCTTCCCAGTTCTAACCCAGGGGGAGCGTCCCTTCTTCTATACTTATGACTTCTTTTTTAGCAAAATGAACATCACCTTTCCTTTTACCTCTTTTGAAACTGACTTGTTATGGTCTTGTAACATAACCCCTTTGCAGCTCCATCCGAATTCATGGGGTTTCATCAAGATTTTTCAGCTTGTTTGTGAAGAATTTGATGTTACACCTTCTCAAACTCTTTTTTATATCTTTTTGTGTTGACTAAGCCTGGGACTACCAAGAAGAAGGCTTCTTGAATTTCTTTTAGGTCTGCCCAAGGGCATAAGGTTTTTTCCATGTATGACGAATCTTTTCGGGATTTTAAGAATTACTTCTTTAAGGTCCGGGCTGTTGAAGGAGCCCGGCCTTTCTTTCTGGACGAAAATAACGAACCCTGCTTTCCCTTAGAGTGGCAGAGGAACATAGTGGTATCCCGATATACTTGGTAGATGTTGGACGAGGTCGAGCAGGCCTTTGTGAATGTCTTGGAGGATATTTGGGGGGAACTTCCTCATTTGGATACTAAAAAATCTTTGGGAGACCCGTCCCTTATTCGAACTGCTTTGGGTATTGCTTTGATATATTTTGTTTTTTGTTTTTCTCCTACTTTCTTCCCAATATGATAAATTGTTTGTTTTCCATTTTTCAGAGATGGCCAAGAATAACGATGCAATAAAGGTCTTCAAGAAGGCGAGGAAAGCTACTGCAGCTCAAAACACCTCGGCCCGTGTAGATGGGGAGGGAACTTCTCAAGTTCCTTTGAAGCCGTCCGTGCCGTGCTCTCCTGGCCCGAGGAGAATGATCCCTACACCTCGGGTCCGTTTAGTGGATCCTCCTCAATTTTCTACTGCTGCTGTGGTTTCTTCTTCGGCCGCCCCTCCTCCTAAAAGACCTCGAACTGTTGAACCTTTCAATCTAGACACCCCGAATTTTGACCCTATTCATTTTGTGGACCAGAAGATCGCACCTTATGGTGCCCTTTCAATGGATGATGTATCTCTCCTTCATCACTTAGATTTTGGAACTCGGAGTAGTGTTAAGATGGCTCATATAGGAGTTACTTTGTATCGAACTGCCCAAAATCTGCCTCTGCATGCTACCAAAGCCTTTATGGAGGAGGCTAAGCAAGAGTTTGATCAGATGAAGGGTCTGAAAGAGGAGTTTGAAGCGGAGGTGACTAAACTGAAGAAGGAGCTGGAAGGGGAGAAGGCCAGCTCTCTTGCTCTGGTGGCTTCTGTGCGGTTGGCTGAGGATGTAGCATTGAAGCACAAAGAAAGCTATGTCACTTCCTACCGAGAAGTGATGCGTCTTCGGGAGGAGTTAGAGTCGGCCCGGGTTGATTATTCCGAGCTCCAGGGTCATCTTGTGGGCAGCGTAACTAATGCTTATGAGAACCTGAAGGAGCAGGTTTAGGTTATCGCCCCGGGAGCAGACCTTGCTTTATTTAGTTTGGATAATGTTGTGAAGGATGGAAAGATCGTACCCAAGGACCCTGATGATGATGTTGAGCCTCCCTCTGAGCCTATCGCCAAAGCTTCTGTCGTGTCGGCTTCTTCAACTCCTGCTTGTTCTGTAGCTGATCTTGATTGTCAGATATTGAATTGGGATGACGGGACAGTGGACGCAGTGCCTCTCCAGACTCACCCTCCTTCACCATGTGCTGATGCTGCCAAGAAGCCTTCGGATGCTTGATTGACTTCTGTAACTATTTTGTGTAGATAGCCCGATTTGTGGGCGTTTGAACTCTTATTTTGTTGACTTTTGACACCTTTTTAGTTGCTGGTTTTAGCAACTTTATTTTGGTAAACAAAGTAATTTTCCGGCTGCATTTGTCGGCCTTTGATGCTGGCTATTATTATGACTTTCTATTTTTATATCATATCTGTTTGCGCTTGTCTTGGTGTCTTCATAGTCTTTTGATAGTATTGGGATGATCGGCTTGATTTCTTTGCCTGACGCTGCTTTCACCAGTGTTTTCGTACCGAGTTTGCCGATTTCCTCAACTTGGGTTTTGCCCGAGTTGTTTGTATGTAGCCCTTTTTTTGGACTTTTACTAAGGTCTCTTCCAGGGGTAGCTTTATTATGTCGGATCCTGTTGAGTTTCTTGGTAATCCTCTTTCTTAGACTTTGTTCAGGTCTCTTTTAGGGATTACTTTTTGTCGCTTTATATATTGGGCCAACTTCATCATGTCGAACCCTGTCAAGTTACTTGGTAATCCTCTTTTTTGGACTTTGCTCAGGTCTCTTTCAGGGGTTACCTTTTGTAACTTTGGGCCGACTACATCATGTTGGGCCCTATCGAGTTACTTGGTAATCCTCTTTCTTGGACCTTGTTCAGGTCTCTTTCAGGGATTACCTTCTGTAACTTTATATCTTTGGGCCGTCTTCATCATGTCGGGCCCTGTCGAGTTACTTGGTAATCCTCTTTCTTGGACCTTGTTCAGGTCTCTTTCAGGGATTACCTTTGTAACTTTGGGCCGACTTCATCATGTCGGGGCCTGTCAAGTTACTTGGTAATCCTCTTTCTTGGACCTTGTTCAGGTCTCTTTCAGGGATTACCTTTATAACTTTGGGCCGACTTCATCATGTCGGGCCCTGTCGAGTTACTTGGTAATCCTCTTTCTTGGACCTTGTTCAGGTCTCTTTCAGGGATTACTTTTGTAACTTTTTTGTAGGAGTCCGACTTCATCATGTCGGGCTCTTTCTAAGTTATGGTAATCCTCTTTTATAGGGTTGGCCAGACCTCTTTCCAGGGCTTTACTTATAACTTGGGTCGTTGTGGCTGGTCCGACTTCTTTATGCCGGCCAGTCTTTAAGTTATTTTATAGCAATCCATTTTATTAGGACCTCGTCAGGTCCTTTCTTTGGATCACTTTCTATAACTTCTTGCAGTATTCCACTTTCATTTTTGCTGATTTCGTAGAGTTTGGGTTTTAACCCCCGTTGGTCGACCTTTTAATGAATTTGGTTTTCATTTTTTAGTCTTTATCGTGATCGCGCAGTGAATTTGGTTTTTACTTTCTATCGATCTGTAGCTTTATAATCGGGCGATAAATGTTTCAGAATAATGCGGCTTGGGAATTTGTAGAAAATCTGAACAGATCTTTATTAAAAGAGAATGCAAATATATACATGTGGGGGTTAATTTCCTAAGTCGGATGATTTATAGGTCTTGGTCTTGGCGCCTCATTAAAAAACCTTTTCAAGAAAAAGAGTGCGCCTTGTCCCAAGGTCCTTTACCATCCCTAACTATAGTACCTTCTTAGGTTGCAGGTGTGCCATGACCTAGGAAGTTCTCTTCTGTCGAGTTCGAAAAGCCTGTAGTAGCCTTTTCCCAGCACTTTTATGACTCGGTAGGGTCCTTTCCAGTTTGCTGCCAGCTTTTCTTCTCCAGGTCGAGTTGTTCCAATGTTGTTTCGGATTAGGATGAGGTCGTCCTCAGCAAAGGCCCCCTATATTACCTTTTGGTTGTATCTGGAGGCCATCCGTTGTTTCAACGCCTCTTCCCTTATCCGAGCTCTTTCTCGGATTTCTAGAAGTAAGTCGAGCTCTTCCCTTTGGAGTTGGGAGTTGGATTTTTTGCTATAGTGGATCACTCTGGGTGATCCTTCTTCGACCTCCACTGGGATCATTGCCTCCATTCCGTAAGCTAGTCGGAAATGTGACTCCTTTGTAGTGGAATGTGGAGTCGTCCGATATGCCCATAGGACTTGTGGGAGCTCTTCAGCCTAGGCTCCCTTTGCATCTTGTAATCTCCGTTTTAACCCTGCTAATATGACTTTGTTAGTGGCTTCAGCTTGTCCATTGGCTTGGGGGTGCTCGATAGAGGTGAATTGTTGTTTTATATTCAGGTCGGCCGCTAGTTTTCTGAAGCCTGCATCTGTGAACTAGGTACCATTGTCTGTAGTGATGGAGTATGGAACTCCAAACTTTGTGACGATGTTTCTATATAGAAATTTTTGACTTTCTTGAGCCGTGGCATTATAAAGCCGTCATAGCTCAGTGGTAGAACATGTGGCTGCAAATCAAGAGATCCCTGAGATACCTCAGGGGATAAGTTGTCCTCCACACAAACATTGGAAGCAACTAAGGGTAGAAACACCAAAATTACTAGGAATCATTCAACAGAAGCAAGGAGAAGACATAGAGGAGCTCAAAGAGCACCATTGGACCTTCAAGAAGGCGCCACCCTCACTCAGGTGGATTCATTCCTTGTTCTTTATTTCTTTCTGCTTTTCGGTTTTAATGTTGTGTTTATCTATGTTTTGTGTCTCTACTTCATGATCATGAGTATGTAACCATGCCTTAAAGCTATGAATAAAATCTATTAATCCTTCACCTCTCTTAAATGAAAAAATGTTTTAATTCAAAAGAACAAGAAGTACATGAATTTCGAATTTATTCTTGAATTAAGTTTAATTATATTGATGTGGTGACAATACTTTTGTTTTCTGAATGAATGCTTGAACAGTGCATATGTCTTTTGATCTTGTTGTTTATGGATGTTAAAATTGTTGGCTCTTGAAAGAATGATGAACAAAGAGAAATGTTATTGAGGATCTAAAAAATCATGAAATTGATTCTTGAAGCAAGAAAAAGCAGCGAACAAGAAGAAGCTTGCGAAAAAAAAAAAGAAATGGCGAAAAAAATAGAAAGAAAAAGAAAAAGCAAGTAGAAAAAGCCAATAGCCCTTAAAACCAAAAGGCAAGGGTAAAAAGGATCCAAGGCTTTGAGCATCAATGGATAGGAGGGCCCAAGGAGATTAAATCCAGGCCTAAGCGGCTAAATCAAGCTGTCCCTAACCATGTGCTTGTGTCATGAAGGTCCAAGTGAAAAGCTTGAGACTGAGTGGTTAAAGTCGTGATCCAAAGCAAAAAGAGTGTGCTTAAGAGCTCTGGGCACCACTAGCTGGGGATTCTAGCAAAGCTGAGTCACAATCTGAAAAGGTTCACCCAGTTATGTGTCTGTGGCATTTATGTATCCGGTGGTAATACTGGAAAACAAAGTGCTTAGGACCACGGCCAAGACTCATAAGTAGCTGTGTTCAAGAATCAACATGCCTAACTAGGAAAGTCAATAACACTATCCGAAATTCTAAGTTCCTAGAGAAGCCAATCATTCTAAACTTCAAAGGAAAAAGTGAGATGCCAAAACTGTTCAGAAGCAAAAAGCTACAAGTCCCGCTCATCTAATTATAATTAATATTCATTGATATTCTGGAATTTATAGTATATTCTCTTCTTTTTATCCTAATTGATTTTCAGTTGCTTGGGGACAAGCAACAATTTAAGTTTGGTGTTGTGATGAGCGGATAATTTATACGCTTTTTGGCATTGTTTTTAGGTAGTTTTTAGCAAGTTCAAGCTACTTTTAGGGATGTTTTCATTAGTTTTTATGTTAAATTCACATTTCTAGACTTTACTATGAGTTTTTGTGTTTTTCTGTGATTTCAAGTAATTTCTGGCTGAAATTGAGGGACTTGAGCAAAACTCTGAAAAAGGGTGACAAAAGGACTGCTGATGCTGTTGGAATCTGACCTCCCTGCACTCGAAATGGATTTTCTGAAGCTACAGAACTCCAATTGGCACGCTCTCAACGGCGTTGGAAAGTAGACATCCAGAGCTTTCCAGCAATATATAATAGTCCATACTTTATTCGGAAATTAACGACGTAACTTGGCGTTGAACGCCAAGTACATGCTGCTGTCTGGAGTTAAACGCCAGAAAAACGTCATGATCCAGAGTTGAACGCCCAAAACACGTCATAACTTGGAGTTCAACTCCAAGAAAAGCCTCAGCTCGTGGATAGATTAAGCTCAGCCCAAACATACACCAAGTGGGCCTCGGAAGTGGATTTATGCATTAATTACTTACTCATGTAAACCCTAGGAGCTAGTTTATTATAAATAGAACTTTTTACTATCATAATCTCATCCTGGATTGTATTTTGAATCCTGTGATCACATTTTAGGGGCTGGCCATTCGGCCATGCCTGAACCTTTCACTTATGTATTTTTAACGGTGGAGTTTCTGCACACCATAGATTAAGGGTGTGGAGCTCTGCTGTACCTCAAGTTTCAATACAATTACTATTACTTTTTATTCAATTCTCTCTTAGTCTTATTCCAAGATATTCATTCGTACCCAAGAACATGATGAATGTGATGATTATGTGACGCTCATCATCATTCTCACCTATGAACACGCGTGATTGACAACCACCTCCGTTCTACATGAAACCGAGCTTGAATGTGTATCTCTTAGATTCCCCAACAGAATCTTCGTGGTATAAGCTAGATAGATGGCGGCATTTATGAGGATCCAGAAAGTCTCACCTTGTCTGTGGTATTCCGAGTAGGATCCTGGGAATCCGGAAAGTCTAACCTTGTTTGTGGTATTCCGAGTAGGATTTCAGTAATGAATGACAGTGACGTGCTTCAGACTCGCAAGTGCTGGGCGTTAGTGACAGACGCAAAAGAATCAAGGGATTCTATTCCAGTAGGAGCGGGAACCAACCAGTGATTAGCCGTGTTGTGACAGAGCGCGTGAGCGTAGTTTTCACTGCGAGGATGGGATGTAGCCTTCGGCCAGTGTGATGCCTCCAGACGATTAGCCATGCGAGTGACAGCGCAGAGGACCGTTTCCCCGAGAGGATTCAAAGTAGCCATCGTCGAACGGTGAACCCCTATACACAGCTTGCCATGGAAAGGAGTAAGAAGGATTGAGTTGAAGCAATAGGAAAGTAGGCGTTCTTGAGCCATACAGTATCTCCATTCGCTTATCTGAAATTCCCATCAATGAATCTGCATAAGTATTCTATCCCTTTTATTATTTCTATTTTCTTATTTCTATTTTCGAAACCATAAACAAATTTAATCTGCCTAACTGAGATTTACAAGGTGACCATAGCTTGCTTCATACCAACAATCTCTGTGGGATCGACCCTTACTCACGTAAGGTTTATTACTTGGACGACCCAGTACACTTGCTGGTTAGTTGAACGGAGTTGTGTCCACTCGTGCCAATTTCAAATTCCATAAAAGTACAAGGAGTACAACTTAAAGAATATGGATCACAATTTCGTCCACCACAAGTGCACCGGGTCATACCAAGTAATACCTTACATGAGTAAGGGTCGATCCCACGAGGATTGATGGATTAAGCAACAATAGCGTTTGATAAGATTAGTTAGACAAGCAAAAAATAGTGTTTCGAAGTTCAAAGAGCATTAAATAGTAAATTTGGAATATCAAAGACAGGCAGATAAATAAGTTGGGAATAAAGTATTGAGAAAACAGTTAAGGTTTCAGAGTTATCTATTTTCCAGATTAACTTTTGTTACTAACTAATTTAATCATGCAAGATTTAATTTCATGGCAAACTATGTGACTAGACCCTAATTCCTTAGACCTTCCTAGTCTCCTCTAAAATTCATTAACTGTCAATTCCTTGGTCAATTAATTCCAATTAGAAGGTGAAGTTCAAAGTTCAGTTTATATGCCACAAAAATCTTAATTATCCAAAAATAAGGGGATTATATGTCATGTATCCCGTTAAATACAAACAATTAGAAATTTAGTATAATATGTTCTCAAGCTGTTGTTCAAGTAAAGAGCTTTTTCAAGTTTTACAAAAACTCAATTAGAACATGGGTCATACTTCCGTTCCACCCAAATTCATAGAATAAGAACGAAAACAATTATTGAAATATAAATCAAAACATGAAATAAATTAGAAAGATCAAACAAATCAATCCATACAAATAGACAGAGCTCCTAACCTTAACAATGGAGGATTAGTTGCTCATGGTTCAGAGAAGAAAAATAAGGGTTCTGGTAAAATGTACTATACTATCTGATGGCATCTAAATTCCTATTTATAACCAATCCTAATAGATTAAAAATCTAATTATCTAAAAAATAAAAATAATATCTTTTCCTAAACGATAAGATTTGAATTTAAATTCGAATTAATTAACAAGTATTCAGCTGATGGGTGGGGACCACTTGCTTTCTCCAGTCTGTAGCTTCTAATCTGTGTTTTCTGGGCTGGAAACTGGGGCAAAATAGCCCAGAAATCACAGCTAGCGTTTATTTGCACGTGGCGCATGTCACGCATACGCGTCAGTCATGCATACGCGTCGATGGTCTTTTCTGCGAGTCACGCGGACGCGTCGGTCACACGGACGCATCGCTAAGCAAATCTTCAACTCACGCGTACGCATCAGTCATGCGTACGCGTCGCCATGGATACTTCCAGATCACGCGCACGCGTCAGGCACGCGTGCGCGTCACTCCTCGCAACCATCTCCTTTGATTCTTGTGCTGCAGAAACTCCGTCAAATTCCACTAAATGCTACCTAAAATAAATAAAATTGCCCAAAACTCAAAATAGCATCCATAGTGGCTAAAATATAATTAATTCTTAATTAAACTCAACAATTTAAGTGCAAATTCACTAGGAAAAGATAGGCAAGATGCTCACGCATCACAACACCAAACTTAAACTGTTGCTTGTCCTCAAGCAACCAAAACTATATAAGCTTAGGATGTGAATTTGCATGAGAATGAGAGTTCGATTAAGCTCATGTCTCTTTTTATAGTGGGGTTTATAACTGTAATCCTTGAATAGTTTTGGCATCTCACTCTCTTTTGAATCAGAAGTATGTCATTGTCATTCAGAATTAAAATCCGGATAATATTATGAATTCTCTTATCTTTATATTTCCATTTAATCCTTAAACACAGCAGAATTTATTTTAATTTATTTTTTCTTTGGTGCTTTGCACCTTGAGCCTAGCCGTGACTTTAAATGTTTTGTCTCAAGGATTACTTGACACATAAACACCACAAGCACTTAACTGGTGGACTTTTTTTGAGTCCTAGTTTATCTTTCAGTTACTCCCAGACAGTGGTGCTCAAAGCCTTTGGCATACTCTGTTAAACGCACTTGGTCTCGACTCTAAGTGTTCTGTCTCAAGGATTACTTGCCACAATCACACCACAAGCATATGACTAGGGAAACAACTCTTTGAGCTTTTAATCATGTCTGACCTCTCTAGCCATTGATGCTCAGAGCCTTGGGCCTTACTTTTGTTTATTAATTATGATTTATTTTTTTTTTTTGCTGTTTCTTTTGCTTCAAGGATTAAATTTTTGTTTATTTCAGAGAAGTCATAATAATTCTCTCAATTCCTATTCCTTATACATCAACATCCTTTGATTCAAATTCAAATATCCACTGTTCATATCATGCATTCAAAAATCACAGAAAATACCACCACATTTAAGTAAATAAGACTATTCTTAAAATTAAACTCAATTTCTCATGTAATACATCACTTCTTTTTCTTTTCTTTTTATATTCAAGTTCAGTGAGTGGTGCATGAAACATCTTTTCAGTATTAAAGCAATTGAAAGAAAACTAAACTAGTCCTAAGATTCTAACTAATAAAGGATCATGCAACAAACAAAGCAAAATAGCAGAAAACCGGAACATAACATAAAAAAAGAGGGGAGGAATAAAAAATGAAAGGAACTCAACCACCTTAATGATCCTAGCGGTCGTTTTATTCTTCAGGTTGTGCTCCTCCATGAAGATGATTCGCCTCTCTTTTGTGCTAGAAAACCTATAAGCGCAGCGTCAACACCAAACTTAAAGGTTTGCTTGTCCTCAAGCAAATAAGAACTAAAAATAGAAGAGACAAATATTGTGAGGAGAGAAAAATAAAAGGATAAAATAATAAGAGAGAATTAGGATTGGGAGAGAGAGAGAGAAAGAAAACTGGGTGGCACAAACGACGCGTACGCGTACGGCACTCGTTCGCGTAGGTCGCGCAATTTTCATAATGACGCGTTAGTGTTAGCCACGCGATCGCGTGAACCAGCCACGCGCCTGCGCGACTTTCTATTCGCATGGCTTGGGAACCAAATTTTCATACGACGCACACGCGTCATGCACGCGCACGCGTGGACGGCCATTTATGCAAATGACGCGCACGCATCAGGGATGCGTTCGCGTGAGTAACTTTGTGCCTCTAGCACGCTTTCAGCCCCAAGCCAGCACAACTCTTTGCCCAAACACTCCTTTACGTCGATTTTGTAGGTCACGCGTACGTGTCAATGACGCTCACGCGTGGATGGAGATAAGTGCAAACGACGCGCACGTGAGGGTACGCGTACGCACGATCATGTTTGTGCGCCAAGCATGAGTCCAGCACCATTCCCGCACAACTCTCTGTCAATTTTGTTGTTTTTTTTTCACGCACATATGAATGACACGTTCGCGTCAGCGACGCTTTCGTGTCGTGTGCTCTTTTTTTTCTTTTTTTTTTAATAGCTTGAGGTGTTCGGTTCCTGGAATAACATAGCTGCATGATCAGAAAATTAGTAAGAACTCAATAAAAATCAAATAAGTAAGAAAACTACTACTACAAAAAATAAAAATAGCTAAGGATATGAAATTATCGGGTTGCCTCCCGACAAGCACTTCTTTATCGTCACTAGCTTGACGGTCAGCTCCTCTAAGGAGGAGGATCATAGGGGCTCAGCTCTTCACCCCTTACTTTGAACTTCTTTTCGGTGTCTCCATAATGTAGCTCAATATGCTCCAAAGAGAGGATTCTGATTACTGTATAAACCCATGCTGGATTGCTGGTCAACACCACCTTCATTCCTGGGGAGAAACCTTCAGTAGGGATCTTTTTGTTTCTCCATCATCTGGGTACTTTCTTCTTTTTGGGAACCTCTTCCTTGGTAGATGATGCATTCCCAACACCAAACTTAGGTTTGATGTCAGGTGGAATTTTATTGATTGTTGCCAAGGGAGGTTTGAGCTGCAGATTCTGCTGTGAATCATTAGGGGGTTTTTGAAGGGTTGGATTAATAAGCTCAGTCTGCATGCACCTCTCTCCTTCACCTGTTGAATGTATATCTTTGAAGACATGAAAGGCCAGTTGCTCATTATGCACTCTAAGCACTAATTCACCCACTTCTACATCAATCAGAGCTCTTCCAGTGGCTAGGAATGGTCTTCCCAGAATTATATAGGCATTCTCATCCTCCCTCGTGTCAAGAATCACAAAGTCTGCTGGGAGAAAGAACTTACCCACTTTGACCAAGATATTCTCCACTAATCCGTATGCAGGCTTCATAGATTTGTCTGCCATCTGTAATGCTATCTTTGTGGGTTGTGCCTCTTGGATTTACAGCTTCTTCATCACAGATAAGGGCATTAGATTTATGCTTGCCCCTAGATCACATAGGGCTTTCTCAAAGGTTGTGCTCCCAATGGTGCATGAAATTTGAAAGCTCCCTGGATCTGGCATCTTTTTTGGCAAGTTATTCTGAATTATAGCACTACATTCCTTAGTCAGGACTACTGTCTCATCTCCCTTTAAACGCTTTTTCTTTGACAACAGCTCCTTCATGAACTTGACATAGATAGGCATTTGCTCCAAAACCTCAGCAAAAGGAATATTGATTTGTAACTTTCTGAAGATTTCCAAGAACTTTGAGAACTGCTTGTCCTTAGTCTCCTTTTGAAGTCTCTGAGGATATGGCATCTTAGGCTTGTACTCAGGAGCCTTTGGCAATGTAGGATGAGTGTCAAGAGAGTCTGGGAATGGATTGTCCGCACGCTTTGGATGGGTGTGCTCTACTTCTTCCTTATTCTCCTCTAGATCTTCATTTTCAACTAACTCTTCATTGACCTTGGTCTCAGAGCCAGCTACTTTACCACTTCTCAATTGAATAACCTTGCAATCTTCTCCTGGGTTCACTACTGTATCACCTTCGGTACTTGCCACTTGTCCATTTATCAAGGTGATAGCCTTGCATTCCTCTCTTGGATTTGGAATTGTGTTACCAGGAAGGCTATTAGTGGTCCTCTAATCAATTTCCTTAACTCTGGTGGCTATTTGACCCATTTGAATCTCCACGTTCTTGATGGACGCTCTGGTTTCCTGTCTAAAACCTGTCAATATTGCTTCCAAATCATTGTTCTGCGGGACAGCACCCTGAGAACTATTGTTAAAGTTATAAGGTCTCTGAGGTTGGTTGACGATCGGATTTCCTATCGGTAAAAAAATATAAAAATATGATTGCATTGTAAGTATAGCTTCTAAACCAACAGAAAATCCTTTCTTACAAACATTTGGTTGTCACAAGTAACAAACCCAATAAAATTTATAAACCGAAGTATTCAAACCTCGGGTCGTCTTCTCAAGGAATTGCAGGGAGGTGTGTTTTATTATTGGTTATGAAAAACAGTATTTTTGGGTTTTTGAAAGGTTTGAATAAGAGAAATAGATTGCAGGGAATTAATAAATTAATAACTAATAAAACTCTTGGCAATGTATAAAAACTGGAAGTCCTATCCTAGTTATCCTTATCAATGATGACGAGAATTATATTTTTGTTCCCACTAAGTCAACCTCTAACTATGAAGGTCAGTTAAGTGGACAAATTAATTTAACACCTAAAGTCCTAGTCAACTCCTCAAGAAAAGACTAGAGTTATAGGAATCTAAATTAATCAGCAAAGATAACAATTATCAATCACGATGAGTTTGACAACTCAAGAGTTACCAATTAATCAACCAAAGCCGAAAGGGAAAAATCTAAATTATTTATATAATAAATAGAAGAAAACAATCATGAGTCTGAAATACCTCAAATTATAAAAGATATCAATTCTAACATGGACAAGTTCATAAATTAGATTGAAAAGATAAATAAAAGGAACATTAAACCTGTAATTATAGAAGATGAAAATATTCCTAAGTCTTTTAAGAGGAATCCTAATCCTAATTCCTAAGAGAGAGGAGAGAGCCTCTCTCTCTCTAAAAACTATATCTAAATTACGAAAAGTGTGATTTATGAATGAATGTATGTTGTATATGATATATCTGATGAATGGATGCATTCCCTCACTTTATAGCCTTTAATCTGTGTCTTCTGGGCCAAAAACTGGGTCAAAAAAGCCCAAAAATCGCTGTTGGTTCGTACAGGTCGCGGTAAAGTGAGGCGGAGGCGTCATCCACGCGTTTACGTGGATTGAAATTTGCAGATGCAAAGCAGGCGCGTCATCCACGCGTTCGCGTCGCCTAACTTCGGATTTTGAAGCCCCAAATGTTAGCTTTCCAACGCAACTAGAACCATCTCAAGTTATGACCGTTTGAGTGCGAAGAGGTCAGGCTGGATAGCTTAGCAATTTCTTCAACTTCTTGTATTCCTTCCACATTTGCATGCTTCCTTTCCCATCTTCTAAGCCATTCCTACCCTGTAATCTCTGAAATCACTTAACACACATATCACGGCATCGAATGGTAATAAGAGAGGATTAAACATAGCAAAATTAAGACCAAAGAAGCATGTTTTCAATCATAGCACAAATTCTGGGAAGGAATTGTAAAACCATGCAAATAGTATGAATAAGTTGGTAAAGAGTTGATAAAAACCACTCAATTGAGCACAAGATAAACCATGAAATAGTGGTTTATCAACCTCCCCACACTTAAACATTATCATGTCCTCATGCTAAGCTTAAGAGAAGCTATATAGGAGTGAAGAAGAATGATAGAGAGTATGAAATGCAACCTATCTATGTGAATGCAACTACATGCAAAATGTTTCTACCTACTTGGTTAAAAGTAAATAAGTTCTCCAAGACAAATATGATTCAAATTCCACTAATTCAAATCATATAATAAAAGACAAGTAAACTTGTAAGAAGATAGCTCATGAAAGTAGGGAACATAGAATCAAGCATTGAACCCTTACTGGTAGTGTATATCACTCTAGTCTCTCAAGTGTATAGGGTAATTCACTCTACTCTTCTCTAATCATGCTTTCTAAACTTTGTTCTTCATCTAATCAATCAATAAATATTTAATGTACCAATGCAAACATCATGAGGTCTTTTCAAGGTTGTAATGAGGCTGAGGTAAAGGTAAGGATGTATATATAAGGCTAAGTGAGCTAACAAAGTGAATCCTTGAGTAGTCTAAGATCTTACTTAACATACATACTTTATATAATTTAAAATGCTTTACCTAGCTGCCCAAATTTTTTCCACTTTTGTATTACATGCTCATGTATCAAACTTATTTTTGAATTTTGTCCCATGTGCATTGATTCTTTTTATTTTGCATTTGGGGTAATATTTTTTTTGTATTTCCTTATTTAATCACTTAATAAATTTTTTTCTTTTTTCTTGTTTTTTTCAATGCACATGGTGATTTAATTATTTTGATTTCACATGAGCATGCTTCCCAAACCTTGAAACATCTTGTTCAATTTAATTCCCTTTTTTTTCTTATCATCTTATGTTCCCATAAAATTCCCCACACTTAAATTATACACAATATCTATCTTAAGCTAACCAGGGATTCAACTTGGGATTTTTTATTTTGTTTTTCAGCTTAAGGCTAGTAATGTGGTTATGAAATATAAGGGGGTTAAAAAGCTCAAGAAGGCTAACAAAGATGGCATAAAAGGTAGGTTTATTTGGGATAAGTAAGCAAAAATACAAATAATGGCCTCAATCATATGCAAGCATGTAAATACACTAAATAATGGACATATAGAATGGAACAAAGCAAAGATTGCAATTATGGAGAAGAAAACACACAAGAATAAAAATTTATGGTTAAATAATGTAACCATATATTTAGGCTCAGTTTTCACGGGTTGTGTGTTCTTTAGCTCAAAATCCATGTTCCAATTACAACTTCCAAACAAATTTAACACATAGAAAATTTTAATTTTTTTAATTTAAATTGGTGAAAATTTTTCAAAAATAAGGTCTTAAAAAGAAACTTATTATTTTTCAACAAAGTAGTACTTAAATGCAAACAAGCAACTACACATGCAATCTATTATGCAATGCAAGAATGAACAAACAAAGAAAATAGAATATTGGTGTTGAGAAGAGAATAACTAACCCGTGGAGATCGGTATCGACCTCCCCACACTTAAAGATTGCACCGTCCTCGGTGCATGCTAAGATGTACAAGTGGACGGACTGCTCCAACTGATGTCTTTCTCTATAGATTGTGCAGATTGACTTGCCTGTCTCCCCATTAAGAAGCTTTTTCTCTCTCTTTGTGGTGGCCATCGAAGAGAAACAGGAAGGAAAGTGTAACGACCCAACTTCTAGAACGTCATGATCGTACCAAAAGTAAGGCGTTACCAACCTGCTTTCCTTTATTAACTATTTACTACTGAGCCTCTAGTTCGACATCGCGATTCAAATTTAGTAAAAATACCAGAAAATTTTGTTTTTGATAATTAAAATCATATAGCAAACATCACTAAGTACTAATAATCACATAATTACTAATAATAATATCTGTCATACAAAAGATTTCCAATAAAACTTAGATACAAATCCTATCCCTCTGTGTAAAATAAAAAAACTAAAGCTACAAAAGCGAGGAAATTCTATGAAAGCAAATTAACTCATACATTTAACTCATAAATAAATTCTATAATCGCCCGCAGCTTCAAACTGTATCTTCGAACCTGTGTCACTGAAAGGGTGGAAGAATTTTGGGGTAAGAACAAACCACACGTTCTCAGTAGGGAATGGGAATGCCGTAAAAGTAATGATTTACATGCAAATAATTAACTCAAGTCTCCAATGTAGTTTTCTTTATCAAACCCTTTTAAAAATTTCTTAAGACTTACCTAAAACCGTTTAAATCCCTTTCTTTAAATCATATTACTTACATAAAGTCTCAACCGCATTAGCAATTCATTAGCTACAAATAGCATTCCTCAACCATCACAATAATTAAGTAAATCAGCAACATAAATAATATGCCCAACCTCATTTCACAAATACCATTCCTCAATACTTTACTAAGTTCACAGCATCAACAAAAATATCTAATCAAACATACAAGCAAGTCACCAAGACAAACAGCACAATCACAAAGAAACAAGACAAGCAACACAATCAAATGCATATACACAAATAATATGATACATGTCTGTCCTACGCAGGCCATGAGCTCACGTGTCGGTTTACACCCTGCAGCCCGACATTACCTAGGAACAAGTCCCAGATATGGCTTCCCTTTGTGTCCTTAGTGCATATGTGTCGGTGGTAAGAATACCACTCCTTCGTGACTACCGGAAATCGGCGTAAAGCCCGACCCCATAATATACGCACAAGGGGAAACAGTGATCCTCAGTTCGTGGGCGTCCCCGAGATCAATTCACAAACAAAACAGAGATCTTCAGTTCGTGGGTTATACCCGAGATCAATACACAAACAAAACAGAGATCTTCAGTTCATGGGCTATACCCGAGATCAACATACAACAATTCATGGGTTATTCCCGTAATCAATGATTATCAGTCCGTGGGTTTTTCCCGCATATAAAACAAATAACAATTTATAGGTTTCCCCGAGATCAATGATCATTCAGTTCGTGGGTACTTCCCGAATTTAACCAATTATCAGTTCTGGGTTCCCCGTAGTTAAACAACTAACAGTTCGTGGGGTTTTCCCGCCTTTTATCACTTTTCATTATCCTTTTCTCAATCTCAACAATCCACAAATCAATCTTCATTCTCTCTTTCCCTTTGAAACCTTAATACATCTTAAACCTTTCTTAACTTTCTCAAATAAAACTTCAGATTTTATAAAATTTCGGCAGCACCTCCCCTAAAACTCGGACTTAGCCACCCTTACGGGTTCCCTCTTTCTCAACAAATCTCCCCCTTTCCTCAACAATTACCAAATAAGAGGTTCTCAAATCAGTCAGAAAATTCACAATTTACAATAGCCAACAGTTCAGTTATAACCCACAATTCCCACATAACCCATCAATTCAACTTTCACCTCATCAATTCGTAACTAACTTTCATTTATCATAGGATTCTTTCAAAATTAAACTCAATAAACTAGTATTCCAGGAAACTTGGTGTTGAGGTAATTTGGTCACAATAAAAACTTGTACCATCTCTTTTAAATTCTGTTATTGTTTCCTAAGAAAATGCAGAAAAACAGCAGCAAGTAGTAAGTTTGATAAATTCCTTAAAAATCCAGTTTTCACCCAATGCCTTTCAAAATTCACGATCTCAAACAAGACTCTTTTAGCTTTTTATTGAATCAAATTCCAGATTAATACCATGTCATATGAAAAAGTTATGAAGTGAGAAACACAGCCAGGCCTTTTAGAATTCAGTTTCCAAAATCCAGTGAGTTATCCATACTCTTTTCAACATATCTACTTGGTTAAATAGGATATTGACATGAAATTTAAAATGAAGATTGTGGACACAGGAAGCTTGAAAATGCCGTTGGTTTCAGCTCAAATACTTACCAGAATTGAAAGTTAAGTGAGTTGGAAGTTGGTGCTTCTGCAGTAAAGAAACAGAATTTTCTGCAGAAACCATCAATCTTCAAAAATTCATTTCTCCCAAAATACTCATCAATAAATTCTGAATTTTTTATGAGATGCTCAAAACACAGTAAAGTTTCATGCAAAAATAGTTTCATTCAAGTATATGACCTGGGATGCTCCCAGAAATTGATTCTTTCTACTGTCATGTATGCAGAATTTCTGCCTTAAGCATTTTCAACAACCTTACTTGTCAAAAACCACATTTGAACTTATAACCCTTTCAAAATCACACGTTTAACCTCTTTCCAATTATTCAAAATTTTCTTCATTGCCAACACAGCCCAAGAACCCAGAATCAATAATTCACACGATATCAAGTACTTAAGCATCATCAAACCTTTTCTTTTCTACACTATGCCAAGCGTAATTTTCCATATACACTCATCATCATTCAAACACACAATAACTCATCAATTCACACCAGCAAGCTCAGCAACAAAAGTAACACCATTTATTCTATCCCTTACCACATTCAGTACGCACAATCATCAAATCAATCACTTACAACAGTAGAACCGGCCACAATCACAGCCAAGTCAGAATCAATAAATCATGACACAGAGAATTAGTCTAACCATTACAAAATTATTTAGATACTCTTAAAATTTACTATATTATTTCAGAAAATCACAGGTTCTCAAAACAGTTTAATCTCTTAGTCCCAATCCTTCAATAACCACCAAAACCAATCTCAACTAGTTACAAGTAAACTTCACAGCCATTCCCATTCATCAAATATCCCCTTCAACATCAAACAAGTCAATAATTCACTCAAAATCAGAATCTCAACCAATTTATCACAGAATCAACAATTCAGTCACATTTCACAACCGCATCTAATTTCAATTATAATTCAAATCATAACTCAGAAAAATCACAATAGCTAACCATTCTCAAACACATTTCAAGTCATTCTTATCAATTAAGAAATTCTTAACTATTATTAACCATTTGCACTTATCCAATAACTTTGTAGGCATTCTAAATTAAAAACGTTAAATCCCCTACCTCAGAGTGTCAAAATTTGCAGAATTTAAATACGGTAAACCCAATATTACGAATCCACAGCAGCTTTGATGGCGGCAGAGGCTCCGGCAGGTGCAAGAACCAAGAGCAGAGACAGAACTGGGCAAGCCTCCACTTCAAACCTCCAAAAACAGCACCAGCTCCAACAAAGCTTGACGATGGTAGAAGCTGACTTCAGTGCTGATGATGCTGGACAGAACGACGAAGGGAACAGAAGGCATGAACGGCGGCACTGGAACGACGGCGGCGGAACCCTCGCGGTGGTGGCTCCTCGTGGTGGTCGCTCTCCTCCTTTCGGCAACGTCAGCAGCGATGACAGAGCCTTGAAGCGGCAGCGGTAGAATGCGAATGAACAATGGCGACGCGGGCTTGGGCTCTATGGACGGGACGGCGCTACGAAGCAGCTCGATGGCGAGCTCCAAGGAGGCGGCACGGTGAACAGCATCCACCCTTCTCCCTCGGACGTGCAGCTTCGGCCCTCTCCCCTTTCCTTGCAACAGCAACGGTGACCATGGTAACACGGCGGGACGAGGCTAGACGGCGGTGCTGCAGCTCAGTAATGGCGACGCGGTGGCAGCTTGCGGTCTTCTCTTCTCCCTCTCTATCTCTGCGTTTCTTTTTCTGTTTTGTGTGCGTTTTGTGTTTAGGAAGAAAGGGGGTGGGGGCTGCGTGCTTCAGGGATGGGGAAAGGGGAAAAATTAGGGTTAGGGTTTTCCAATTTGGGAATTAGGGTTAGAAATTAGGGATTTTATAAAAGAATATGGATAGATATGAATAGATATTTTGATAAAATTGAATAGTAGAATAATTTTAGAATCAAATATAATCTATTAAAAATATTTAGGAACACTATTTATCAACATATTGCTAAGTTAAATCAATTATTTCTAATTTACATTATAAAATGAACAAGTCAATTATATTTTGTAAAGTAAAATTTAAATTCAAATATCAATTTTCTAGATTAAATCATACAAATCTCTATTATTTTCCTATCTCTAAAACTTTAATTTCAATTTATAAAGTAATTAATCATAATAAAAATTGTACATAAATATTAATTGACTTAAACTTAAAGTATTTATAAATATTAATCTAATCATGTCTAATAAAATAATTTCTAGGAGTTCAAATTAATAACATAATTCATTTAAAATAGAATTTATTTAAATTAAATTATACAATTATTCTAATTAATTTAAACTTCAATTATCATGAAACTCCATTTAATTACCTTTAGCAAAATAATTTTCTTAAAATAAATCACAAATAACTAATTATTTGATTTTCAAAAACTAGGGTTGTTACATTCTACCCACCTTAGAAAAATTTTCGCCCTCGAAAATTGCTAGAATAAAATAAGTTCAAACTAAAATAAAAGAAAACAAAATATACGAACCGAAGTATAGGCATTGTCAAGGATGGATATTCAAGGAATTACATAAGCAATCAGATTCATAGGCAAGCAAAGGTATACAAGAATGACAAAGTATGGTTGGGAAACAAGCAAATCACATTCTAAGAAGGAAATTCAAACATGAGAATTCCAATGAAAGCAACGAAGAAAAGGATAGCACGAGTTCATGTGGCACGAAGAAAGATTATACGTCGAATCGAAGCTAACTTCATAACCTCTAACGCTCCCAAATCCCGTAAATCGCATTACCTATTCTTCTATTTCGTCTATGATAACCTATTAGTGTTCCCATACACATAAATCATTAGTATTAAGTTGGCCAGACCTAATACCATGAGGCATGCAATGGTAAACCAACAGTGTTAATCATCAGACAGTCATGCAAATAAAACACAAACTCTTGTTATCAGAACAAGTCACAAAGCATGACAGACACTCAGAGTATGCAGTGAAGCATAGTCAGTCCATTCCCAAGGCTCTAACAGGAACGAACTGCTCTGATACCATTTGTAACGACCCAACTTCTAGAACGTCATGATCGTACCAAAAGTAAGGCGTTACTAACCTGCTTTCCTTTATTAACTATTTACTACTGAGCCTCTAGTTCGACATCGCGATTCAAATTTAGTAAAAATACCAGAAAATTTTGTTTTTGATAATTAAAATCATATAACAAACATCACTAAGTACTAATAATCACATAATTACTAATAATAATATCTGTCATACAAAAGATTTCCAATAAAACTTAGATACAAATCCTATCCCTCTGTGTAAAATAAAAAAACTAAAGCTACAAAAGCGAGGGAATTCTATGAAAGCAAATTAACTCATACATTTAACTCATAAATAAATTCTATAATCGCCCGCAGCTTCAAACTGTATCTTCGAACCTGTGTCACTGAAAGGGTGGAAGAATTTTGGGGTGAGAACAAACCACACGTTCTCAGTAGGGAATGGGAATGCCGTAAAAGTAATGATTTACATGCAAATAATTAACTCAAGTCTCCAATGTAGTTTTCTTTATCAAACCCTTTTAAAAATTTCTTAAGACTTACCTAAAACCGTTTAAATCCCTTTCTTTAAATCATATTACTTACATAAAGTCTCAACCGCATTAGCAATTCATCAGCTACAAATAGCATTCCTCAACCATCACAATAATTAAGTAAATCAGCAACATAAATAATATGCCCAACCTCATTTCACAAATACCATTCCTCAATACTTTACTAAGTTCACAGCATCAACAAAAATATCTAATCAAACATACAAGCAAGTCACCAAGACAAACAGCACAATCACAAAGAAACAAGACAAGCAACACAATCAAATGCATATACACAAATAATATGATGCATGTCTGTCCTACGCAGGCCATGAGCTCACGTGTCGGTTTACACCCTGCAGCCCGACATTACCTAGGAACAAGTCCCAGATATGGCTTCCCTTTGTGTCCTTAGTGCATATGTGTCGGTGGTAAGAATACCACTCCTTCGTGACTACCGGAAATCGGCGCAAAGCCCGACCCCATAATATACGCACAAGGGGAAACAGTGATCCTCAGTTCGTGGGCGTCCCCGAGATCAATTCACAAACAAAACAGAGATCTTCAGTTCGTGGGTTATACCCGAGATCAATACACAAACAAAACAGAGATCTTCAGTTCATGGGCTATACCCGAGATCAACATACAACAATTCATGGGTTATTCCCGTAATCAATGATTATCAGTCCGTGGGTTTTTCCCGCATATAAAACAAATAACAATTTATAGGTTTCCCCGAGATCAATGATCATTCAGTTCGTGGGTACTTCCCGAATTTAACCAATTATCAGTTCTGGGTTCCCCCGTAGTTAAACAACTAACAGTTCGTGGGGTTTTCCCGCCTTTTATCACTTTTCATTATCCTTTTCTCAATCTCAACAATCCACAAATCAATCTTCATTCTCTCTTTCCCTTTGAAACCTTAATACATCTTAAACCTTTCTTAACTTTCTCAAATAAAACTTCAGATGTTATAAAATTTCGGCAGCACCTCCCCTAAAACTCGGACTTAGCCACCCTTACGGGTTCCCTCTTTCTCAACAAATCTCCCCCTTTCCTCAACAATTACCAAATAAGAGGTTCTCAAATCAGTCAGAAAATTCACAATTTACAATAGCCAACAGTTCAATTATAACCCACAATTCCCACATAACCCATCAATTCAACTTTCACCTCATCAATTCGTAACTAACTTTCATTTATCATAGGATTCTTTCAAAATTAAACTCAATAAACTAGTATTCCAGGAAACTTGGTGTTGAGGTAATTTGGTCACAATAAAAACTTGTACCATCTCTTTTAAAATTCTGTTATTGTTTCCTAAGAAAATGCAGAAAAACAGCAGCAAGTAGTAAGTTTGATAAATTCCTTAAAAATCCAGTTTTCACCCAATGCCTTTCAAAATTCACGATCTCAAACAAGACTCTTTTAGCTTTTTATTGAATCAAATTCCAGATTAATACCATGTCATATGAAAAAGTTATGAAGTGAGAAACACAGCCAGGCCTTTTAGAATTCAGTTTCCAAAATCCAGTGAGTTATCCATACTCTTTTCAACATATCTACTTGGTTAAATAGGATATTGACATGAAATTTAAAATGAAGATTGTGGACACAGGAAGCTTGAAAATGCCGTTGGTTTCAGCTCAAATACTTACCAGAATTGAAAGTTAAGTGAGTTGGAAGTTGGTGCTTCTGCAGTAAAGAAACAGAATTTTCTGCAGAAACCATCAATCTTCAAAAATTCATTTCTCCCAAAATACTCATCAATAAATTCTGAATTTTTTATGAGATGCTCAAAACACAGTAATGTTTCATGCAAAAATAGTTTCATTCAAGTATATGACCTGGGATGCTCCCAGAAATTGATTCTTTCTACTGTCATGTATGCAGAATTTCTGCCTTAAGCATTTTCAACAACCTTACTTGTCAAAAACCACATTTGAACTTATAACCCTTTCAAAATCACACGTTTAACCTCTTTCCAATTATTCAAAATTTTCTTCATTGCCAACACAGCCCAAGAACCCAGAATCAATAATTCACACGATATCAAGTACTTAAGCATCATCAAACCTTTTCTTTTCTACACTATGCCAAGCGTAATTTTCCATATACACTCATCATCATTCAAACACACAATAACTCATCAATTCACACCAGCAAGCTCAGCAACAAAAGTAACACCATTTATTCTATCCCTTACCACATTCAGTACGCACAATCATCAAATCAATCACTTACAACAGTAGAACCGGCCACAATCACAGCCAAGTCAGAATCAATAAATCATGACACAGAGAATTAGTCTAACCATTACAAAATTATTTAGATACTCTTAAAATTTACTATATTATTTCAGAAAATCACAGGTTCTCAAAACAGTTTAATCTCTTAGTCCCAATCCTTCAATAACCACCAAAACCAATCTCAACTAGTTACAAGTAAACTTCACAACCATTCCCATTCATCAAATATCCCCTTCAACATCAAACAAGTCAATAATTCACTCAAAATCAGAATCTCAACCAATTTATCACAGAATCAACAATTCAGTCACATTTCACAACCGCATCTAATTTCAATTATAATTCAAATCATAACTCAGAAAAATCACAATAGCTAACCATTCTCAAACACATTTCAAGTCATTCTTATCAATTAAGAAATTCTTAACTATTATTAACCATTTGCACTTATCCAATAACTTTGTAGGCATTTTAAATTAAAAACGTTAAATCCCCTACCTCAGAGTGTCGAAATTTGCAGAATTTAAATACGGTAAACCCAATATTACGAATCCACAGCAGCTTTGATGGCGGCAGAGGCTCCGGCAGGTGCAAGAACCAAGAGCAGAGACAGAACTGGGCAAGCCTCCACTTCAAACCTCCAAAAACAGCACCAGCTCCAACAAAGCTTGACGATGGTAGAAGCTGACTTCAGTGCTGATGATGCTGGACAGAACGACGAAGGGAACAGAAGGCATGAACGGCAGCACTGGAACGACGGCGGCGGAACCCTCGCGGTGGTGGCTCCTCGTGGTGGTCGCTCTCCTCCTTTCGGCGACGTCAGCAGCGATGACAGAGCCTTGAAGCGGCAGCGGTAGAATGCGAATGAACAATGGCGACGCGGGCTTGGGCTCTATGGACGGGACGGCGCTGCGAAGCATCTCGATGGCGAGCTCCAAGGAGGCGGCACGGTGAACAGCATACACCCTTCTCCCTCGGACGTGCAGCTTCGGCCCTCTCCCCTTTCCTTGCAACAGCAACGGTGACCATGGTAACACGGCGGGACAAGGCTAGACGGCGGTGCTGCAGCTCAGTAATGGCGACGCGGTGGCAGCTTGCGGTCATCTCTTCTCCCTCTCTATCTCTGCGTTTCTTTTTCTGTTTTGTGTGCGTTTTGTGTTTAGGAAGAAAGGGGGTGGGGGCTGCGTGCTTCAGGGATGGGGAAAGGGGAAAAATTAGGGTTAGGTTTTCCAATTTGGGAATTAGGGTTAGAAATTAGGGATTTTATAAAAGAATATGGATAGATATGAATAGATATTTTGATAAAATTGAATAGTAGAATAATTTTAGAATCAAATATAATCTATTAAAAATATTTAGGAACACTATTTATCAACATATTGCTAAGTTAAATCAATTATTTCTAATTTACATTATAAAATGAACAAGTCAATTATATTTTGTAAAGTACAATTTAAATTCAAATATCAATTTTCTAGATTAAATCATACAAATCTCTATTATTTTCCTATCTCTGAAACTTTAATTTCAATTTATAAAGTAATTAATCATAATAAAAATTGTACATAAATATTAATTGACTTAAACTTAAAGTATTTATAAATATTAATCTAATCATGTCTAATAAAATAATTTCTAGGAGTTCAAATTAATAACATAATTCATTTAAAATAGAATTTATTTAAATTAAATTATACAATTATTCTAATTAATTTAAACTTCAATTATCATGAAACTCCATTTAATTACCTTTAGCAAAATAATTTTCTTAAAATAAATCACAAATAACTAATTATTTGATTTTCAAAAACTAGGGTTGTTACAGAAAGTAACTCAAAAATAAAGATAAGAACATAAATAAAATATGGGTGTTAATGCCAAGAAATAAAGGTCTCAATTACATGGTAGCTACAACATGCAAGTGAGAAAATAGTGGAAGCAAATGGCATATCAATAGTGCAAAAGATACAACAATGGGAAGAGAGTGTGGGTAATGCAAGATAGTGTAAGTGCATATCAATACAAAAGGAATATCAGTATTATAAAAATTAGCATTGACATATAAATAATACCCAATCAGAATAAAACAAGTCATGAAGCACCAGAATAATTCAAGAAAAGATGCAATAGTTGAAGAAGAGAATTTTAACACCAATGAAAAGGAGAAAGAAAGTAAGAAAGGAGGAAGAAAGAAATAAGAAAGGAAAGAAAAATTAGGATTTGGGGAAGAAAAGATAAGATATCTGCCTGATTTGGATAAGCTGTGCGGCGCAGGTGACGCGAGCGCGTGGGGCACGCGGTCGCGTGGATAGCGCTTCGATGAAGTGACGCGAACGCGTGGGTCACACGTGCGCATAGGGGTGGAAAAAGGACAGGCGGCCTGCCAGGGGCCTGCAGCCTAGCCTGTGTTTGGCTTGGCCTGGCCTGTTATAAAATGGGTACAGGCCCAGGCTCTTTTAAAAGCCTTAATACATTAATAGGCCAGGCCCAAGCTTACTAATTAGCCTTATAGGCCTGTCAGGCCTGCCTGGGTCTGTTAAAATATAATTAAATATATAAATAATTATTTATTATTAATAAAATTATGAGATATTTTAAATTTATTATATTTTATTATAAATATTTTTGTATATTTTAAATATGTTAAAAATTTAAAATTTTTTATAAATATTAAATATATGACATATTACATATAACTATTTTTATTAAAAAATAATTTTTTAAATAATATTTTTATTTTTGTAAAAAAAAATTATCAGGCCTTTTAACAGGCTTCAGGCCAGGCCAAGTTGAATAACAGGGCAGGCCTAGTAATTTATAAAGAGCCAATAACAGGCTGCAGGCCAGGCTCAGGCCAATCAACTGTATGACAGGTCAAGCCTGTTAAAAGCAAAGCCTGGCCTGGCCTGGCCTGTTTCCACCCCTACGTGCGTGTGAAGTGATTGGTGCCTTTAGCGCGAGTGCAGCCTCGCGGCCGTGCAACTCTCTGGTGAAAAGCTCATTTTGCCAAAACTTTGGGTCACGCGATCGCGTGGTGGGCGCGATCACGTGGATGGCCTTGTTTAAAAAATGACGCGGATGCGTAAGACACGCGTTTGCGTGGTAGGGCTTGTGCTATTAGCACAGGTTCAGCCCATCTCCAGCGCAACTCACTGCCATACACCCTGTTATGTCGAATTACAAGGCGATTGTGTTAGCCACGCGGTCGCTTGGGTCAAATGGTGCCAGGGGCACACCTCCAGCCACACTTTCGTGTGACTCTCTGTTCATGTTATTTTCTTCCTAACGCACATATGACGCGGACGCGTCAGCGACGCTTACGCGTCGCGTGCGTGATTTTTTTTTGATGCAGTATGCTGAATGCAATGCTAATATGAATGTTATGCAAAATTCCAGGTTCAATCAAAACTCAAAACAAACAAAACAAACTAGAATTAAAACTGAAAAGGGGCGATCATACCATGGTGGGTTGTCTCCCACCCAGCACTTTTAGTTATAGTCCTTAAGTTGGACATTTGGCGAGCTCATTGACATGGTGGCTTGTGCTTGAACTCATCCTGAAACTTCCACCAATGTTTGTACTTCCAGTAACCTCCGGGGTCCCAGATTAGGCGCATAACGCCTTCAAGCAAGTTGAAGCAAGTGACAAGACCCCAAGAGTGTTGATTGCTGGACTGAATTCCGAGGTCCCAAACCTTGCTTTTGCACCCGTCTTCTTGTTAATCATTATGATTCCATCCGGGTAGCAAGCAATCTGAATTCTCACTAAAGTAGCCAAACAACTTCCTAGACCCATTCAATTGAGCACTACACCAACCTTTGCGTTTAAACTTAAAGCTTCCAACCATAATGAACCTTGCAGGACAATTCTTACCACTGACCATCTTCCTCTTACTCTTAATTCCACAAAGAGCTCTAAGTTGACCATCCGTCTCCAGTAGCCCATATTCAAGTAGAATTAGAAAGCTAAGGGATATGAGTTTTACCCACTTGAATGTTGTGAAAGATGATGGCAACTTAGGGGGAGGTGTTTCTAATGAACGTACAAGCTCCAGTCCCTTGTGCTCTTCTTTGACATCTTCCACCTCTTTGCAAGCTTCTTCAATTTCAACCTCTTCCTCTTGGTAGCTTTCTTATGATTCAATTTCTTCTTCATTGTTCACCAAGGGCATGGGAGGTTGTGCTTCTTCTTCTTTAATCTCCATGTCAAGTCCAATGGGAGAGGATTCAAATGTAGATAAGAATTCATTAATGATTGAATCCATCTCTTGATCGTCCCCTTCAAAGTCTTCAACCATGATATGCCTTGGAGGTTGTACACCCTCTCAACATTAAATTCAAACTCCTTAGAAGGGGGCTCTGTGACTTGAGTTTCCCATGGAGGTTCCGCATCTCCTAAGTCTTCAACCACTACTTCCTTTTTAATGGCAGGTATAGCTTCTTCCAATTGTTCCAATACCAAATCGTGCTACTCACTGTCTACTGGAGTGTCTAACTTCTCCTTCCTGCCACATTCTTCAGTAGATTCTCCATATGAAGCCATGGGGGTTCCTTGAATGTCCGAACGTCGGAAAGGTAATCGATTTATCGCTTGATCCAGGTGTTTAAGTATGAAATCGTATTCCTCCTTGATGGCTTCTTTTCTATGATAACTCCCTCAACTACTCCTTCATCTACAAAGGTCTCTTCTACCTTTACCTTTAGTGCCTCCTCTAGCTCTTTATGAAGCATGGATTTGCGAAGATGATCCCTTCTCTCTTGTTCCATGTCAATAGCATCATTGGGATCATGTTGCTCTTGAATTGATGGATGTGGGTGCTCTTCCATGGATGGTGGTGATGGGATGGAGAGATCATTTTGTGGTTGAGATGGAAGTGCACTGGAGCTCGAGGGTTGAACATTGAGGGTGGAGGGTTGGTCCATACAGGATATAAGATTTTGGAGTGTAGAGGTGAGACCAATGAGAGAGGTAAGTGTGCTTTCCATGGGGGTTTGGGGTGGATAGGAGGGTTCATTTTTTTGGAAAATAGGTTTATAATATGGAGATGGTGAATATTGAGGTGGTGGTTCTGGGTATAGTTCATATGGTGGTTGGTGTGGTGGATAAGGATTAGGGTCATATGGAGGTGAATGGCGGAAAGGGGCTTGTGAGTATGATGGTCCAAAGTCATGTTGAGGAGGGGGTTCATAGGCATATGGTGGTGGTTGTTGATAATCAAAAGAGCGTTCACCATGTCCATTGCCTTGATATGTATCACAAAACGGTTGTTGCCATGAGGGTTGATTAAATCCTTGTGGCTCTTCCCATCTTTGATTCTTCCAACCTTGATGCCCGTTCTCAGTATAGTTCCCATTCCTAACAACAACATTGGAATCAAACTTGAAGCCAGAGGGGTGAGAGTTCATAGTAGTAGGAAAAAAATAAAAACAAAAACTAACAAAAAGAAAATATTTTGAAAAATATATGATTTTTGAAAAAAGATAAGATAAGATTTTGAAAAAGATGTGATTTTTGAAAACAAAAAAAGATAAGATAAGATAAAAAAATTTTAAAATAAAAATCTGATAATTTTTTTGTTTTTTTTAAAATATTTACAATAACCAATAATAAGGCACACGTTTGCAATTCCCCGGCAACGGTGCCATTTTGACGATCGGATTTCCTATCGGTAAAGAAATATAAAAATATGATCACAAGTATAGCTTCTAAACCAACAGAAAATCCTTTCGTACAAACATTTGGTTGTCACAAGTAACAAACCCAATAAAATTTATAAACCGAAGTATTCAAACCTCGGGTCGTCTTCTCAAGGAATTGCAGGGAGGTGTGTTTTATTATTGGTTATGGAAAACAGTATTTTTGGGTTTTTGAAAGGTTTGAATAAGAGAAATAGATTGCAGGGAATTAATAAATTAATAACTAATAAAACTCTTGGCAATGTATAAAAACTGGAAGTCCTATCCTAGTTATCCTTATCAATGGTGACGAGAATTATATTTTTGCTCCCATTAAGTCAACCTCTAACTATGAAGGTCAGTTAAGTGGACAAATTAATTTAACAACTAAAGTCCTAGTCAACTCCTCAAGGAAAGACTAGAGTTATAGGAATCTAAATTAATCAGCAAAGATAACAATTATCAATCACGATGAGTTTGAAAACTCAAGAGTTACCAATTAATCAACCAAAGCCAAAAGAGAAAAATCTAAATTATTTATATAATAAATAGAAGAATGCAATCATGAGTCTGAAATGCCTCAAATTATAAAAGATATCAATTCTAACATGGACAAGTTCATAAATTAGATTGAAAAGATAAATAAAAGGAACATTAAACCTGTAATTGTAGAAGATGAAAATATTCCTAAGTCCTTTAAGAGGAATCCTAATCCTAATTCCTAAGAGAGAGGAGAGAGCCTCTCTCTCTAAAAACTACATCTAAATTATGAAAATTGTGATTTATGAATGAATGTATGTTGTATATGATGTATCTAATGAATGGATAGATTCCCTCACTTTATAGCCTTTAATCTATGTCTTCTGGGCCAAAAACTGGGTCAAAAATAGCCCAGAAATCGCTGCTGGTTCGTACAGGTCGCGATAAAGTGACGCGGAGGCGTCATCCACGCTTTTGCGTGGATTGAAATTCGCAGACGCGATACGGGCATGTCATCCACGCGTTCGTGTCACCTAACTTCGGGGAAGCTATGGTAAATTATATATCGTTGCGAAGCCCCAGATGTTAGCTTTCCAACGCAACTAGAACCATCTCATTTAGATCTCTGTAGCTCAAGTTATGACCGTTTGAGTGCGAAGAGGTCAGGCTGGACAGCTTAGCAATTTCTACAACTTCTTGTATTCCTTCCACTTTTGCATGCTTCCTTTCCCATCCTCTAAGCCATTCCTACCATGTAATCTCTGAAATCACTTAACACACATATCATTGCATCGAATGGTAATAAGAGAGGATTAAACATAGCAAAATTAAGACCAAAGAAGCATGTTTTCAATTATCGCACAAATTCTGGGAGGGAATTGTAAAACCATGCAAATAGTATGAATAAGTGGGTTAAAGAGTTGATAAAAACCACTCAATTGAGCACAAGATAAACCATGAAATAGTGGTTTATCATTGGTCCCTCCATCCAAAATTTGGGTGATTCCTCCATCCCTGGTTGTATGTCTTAGAATATGGATCATTGTTGGGATTCCTAGGACCACTCCCCATGTAATTTACCTGTTCAGAAGAGAGTTGGGCATAATCATAATTATCATTTTGCATAAAGTTACCTGCCATGTCATAGGAGACTTCCTATGGTGGATTTTAGGTGTTGATAGCTGAGACTTGCACGCCACCCATCTGTTGAGTAAGCAGATTTATTTGCTGAGATATCAGCTTGTTCTGAGCAAGAAGAGCATTAACAGCTTCTACTTCCAACATGCCTCTTTTCTTAGGAGCCTCAAAGTTCACAGGATTCCTGTTAGATGAGTATAAATATTGGTTGCTAGCAACCAATTCAATTAGCTCAATAGTCTCCTCCGGTGTGTTCTTCTTGTGCAATGAACCTCCTGCAAAATTGTCTAAGCACATCTTGGACATTTCACCCAAGCCTTCATAAAAGATATCTAGTTGAGTCCATTTAGAGAACATGTCTAGAGGGCATTGCCTAATCAGTAGCTTGTATCTCTCCCAAGCTTCATACAGAGTCTCACCATCCTTCTGTCTGAAGGTTTAAACCTCCACCCTAAGCTTAGTCAGCTTCTTTGGTGGGAAAAATTTGAGAAACTTAGAAACCACCTTGTTCTAAGTATCTAAACTCTCCTTGGGTTGGGAATATAGCCATAGCTTTGCTCCATCCCTCAAAGCAAATGGGAAGAGCATGAGTTTGTACACATCTGGGTTTACTCAATTTGTCTTCACAGTATCACAAATTTGCAGAAAACTAGAAAAAAATTTATTTGGGTCTTCGTGGGGGAGACCGTGATACTGGCAGTTTTATTGCACCAGAGTGACCAGTTGAGGCTTTAACTCAAAGTTGTTCGTAGCAATAGGAGGCACCACAATGCTCTTTCCATACAGATTTGCTGTAGGAGCGGAGAAAGAACCAAGTACTCTCCTTTGTTGTTCATTCCCATTCGGGTTTGCCGCATTGGTATTATCAGTATTAATTGGATCCATAGTGGATTCTGCAGCCTTGTAAAGTCTTGCTTGTTGTAAACGCCGCCTGAAAGTCCTTTCAGGTTCAGGATCAAAGTCTAAGAGATGTTCTTTGTCTCTGTTCCTGTGCATAAACAAATAGAAAACAAGAAAGAATGGGAATCTCTATGTCAAAGTGCAGATAATTCCCAGTGAGGTAACCTGTGTAAGGAAAAAAATACTAAATAAAATAAATAGATAGATAGAAAAAAGAAAAAAAATAAAAAGGTAACACCAAACTTAATTTCAGAAATCAAGAAAAATATTGGTGCTATTTATTTATTTAAAAAAAATTTTTGAAATTTTTTTCGAAATATTTTTATTTTTTATTATTTTTTTAAAAGTAGATTTTTATAAAATTAAAAATAAAACGCCTAATCTAAGCAATCAAACAACTAATAGTTGTTAATCACTATCAATCCCCCGCAACGTCACTAAAAACTTGATGCGGTATTTTATAACCCACAAACAAACCGGCAAGTGCACCAGGTCATACCAAGTAATACCTTACGTGAGTAAGGGTCGATCCCACGAGGATTGATGGATTAATCAACAATAGCGTTTGATAGGATTAGTTAGACAAGCATAACATAGTGTTTGGAAGTTCAAAGAGCATTAAATAGTAAATTTGGAATATTAAAGACAGGCAGATAAATAAGTTGGGAATAAAGTATTGAGAAAACAGTTAAGGTTTCAGAGTTATCTATTTTCCAGATTAACTTTTATTACTAACTAATTTAATCATGCAAGATTTAATTTAATGGCAAACTATGTGACTAGACCCTAATTTCTTAGACTTTCCTAGTCTGCTCTAAAATTCATTAACTGCCAATTCCTTGGTCAATTAATTCCAATTAGAAGGTGAAGTTCAAAGTTCAGTTTATATGCCACAAAATTCCTAATTATCCAAAAATATGGGGATTATATGTCACGTATTCCATTAAATACAAACAATTAGAAATTTAGTATAATATGTTTTCAAGTTGTTGTTCAAGTAAAGAGCTTTTCCAAGTTTTACAAGAACTTAATTAGAACATGGGTCATACTTCCGTTCCACACAAATTCATAGAATAAGAACGAAAACAATTATTGAAATATAAATCATGAATTAAATTAGAAAGATCAAACCAATCAATCCATACAAATAGACAGAGCTCCTAACCTTAACAATGGAGGTTTAGTTGCTCATGGTTCAAATAAGAAAAATAAGAGTTCTGGTAAAATGTACTATACTATCTGTTCATACCCTGGGTCGAGCTGTCCGACCCGGGATGACTAGCAACGAGACGACCGACCTCCTCAGGTTAAGCTACCCGACCTCTTCTCAAAGAGCTCGGCCAAATTGCCAGGAAAGCCCAACGAAGGGCCCAAATAAAGGAACACAACTCAAATCCTAAGGCAGTCCAAGCCTATAGAGATTAGGGCGGTTCCCTTGAAGATAAGATGACCTCACTTAAAGATAAGATAAGATAAGATAAAGATAACTATCTTATCTCCGAAAAGGTCACTTTACACCATTATAAATACACTGGAGCACCCAGGTATAACTCATACTCTGATTCTACTCAATACCTGCTTAATACCCGTGCTAACTTAAGCATCGGAGTCCCTTGCAGGTACCCCCCACCCTCCGGGGACGAAGGAATCAGCACCATCATAAAGTCCAACAGATCGGATACAACCGTTCCGACCAACACAGAAGATCTCAACCGAGATCGACTTATAGTTTCAGGTACCCTCGGAACATTGGCACCGTTACCGGGGAACCTGGAAGTCATCCCATCACCATGGCGGACGACCATGACAACAACCACACCTCAGATCTAGAAGAAAGAACGCAGTATAAAAATGCAGACACCACACCAAAAGATACTTCCCAAATCAACAACAAGAAGAACTCCCCAAACGAGGGATCTTTGGATGCATTTCAAGACCGGTTAAAACAACTTGAAGAAGATGCCCTACGTCAACGAGAGGCTGAGAAGGACCTACAAAGGGAAATAAGGCGACGCCGGGAATTGGAAAACAAACTCCTAAAACTTGAAGCCGATGTCAAGACCAAAGCCAACTGATCTACTCCCGAAGATAAAGCTCGAAAGGTGCAAGATCCATTCACCAAGGAGATCATGAAGACAAAAATCCCAAAGAACTTTAAAACTCCCAGACATGACCTTATACGACGGCACTACAGATCCCGGCCATCATCTCAGCAACTTCAGAAGCAGAATGTATCTCACCGACGCCTCAGATGCAGTTCGTTGCAAAGCCTTTCCAACTACTTTAACAAAAACAGCAATTAGATGGTTCGACAACCTCCCTCCTAGGTCCATCTCAAGTTTCGATGACATGGCTAAGAAATTCCTGGCCAGATTCTCCATCCAAAAGGACAAAGCTAAACATGCTCTGAGTTTACTGGAAATCAGACAAGGAGAACGAGAAACCTTGCGCAACTATATGGAAAGATTCAACAAGACATGCATGGATATACAGAACTTGCCAACAGAAGCCGCTATTATGGGCCTCATCAATAGCTTATGAGAAGGGCCCTTTAGTCAATTTATATCAAAGAAATACCCCACATCTCTAAACGAGGTGCAGGAATGAGCAGAAAAGTACATCAAAATGGAGGAAAACTCCCGATTAGGAGAAACCTCGAAAACCGGATTCGCCCCCCGGGATAAAGACAAAGATTCCAGAAAGAAGGAAGACCGACATGGAGAAAAAAATAAAAAATACCACAACTACACCCCTCTTTGGGTATCTATTGTGGATGTATACAGAGAGGTTTGCAACACGGAAAAAATACCACCAAGTCGGCCACTCAAAGGCAAAAAAGGAGGAGGAAACTGGGCCGAATATTGTGAATACCATCGGATCCGTGGGCACTCCACCAATAAGTGTTTTGACCTAAAAAATGTCATAGAAAATCTAGTAAGAGAAGGAAAGCTAGATCGATATCTGGCCACCCATGACGATGAGCAAAGAAAAAGATGAAGAGTAGAAGATGTCGGACAAACCGCGCGATCATCTCGTACACCAGAAAGACATGTCCACAAGATACACGGCGAATTCGCCGGGGGAGGAATCTCCAAATCATCTCGCAAAAGGCATCTCAAAGACGTATATCACGTCGCAGGAAAGGAGGAAGCACCCGACATCCTGGCGATTACTTTCACCAAGGAAGACGCATCCGACATCGCATCAGGACATGACGATCCCATGGTCATCACTATTATACTAGCAAACGCAAATCTTCACCGCACGTTGATAGACCAGGGGAGCTCCGCCGATATCTTATTCAAAACTGCCTTCAACAAACTCGGCTTGGAAGAAAAAGAACTCAGAGCATATCCGGACAGCTTGTTCGGACTAGGAGATACCCCGGTTCAACCGATGGGATACATCTCGCTCCATACAACTTTCGAAAAAGGAAGTCAATCAAGAACACTCAAATAGATTACATCGTAGTTGATGTAAGTTCAGCCTACAATGCCCTAATAGGTCGAACAACGTTAAATCATCTTGGTGCAATAGTCTTGACTCCAAATCTATGCATGAAGTTCCCAATTGGAGGAGGGATAGCTACGATTAAAGCAGATCAGAAAATGGCGCGCCGCTGTTACAACGAAAGTCTAAGCCTCAGAGGCAGAGGAGAAGAATTCCACACAATAGAGCTCGGTGGAGTTCAGAGGCGGGAAGAGCTCTGCCCATAACCTGAAGGTGAAATAGAGAAAATCCAGATCGGGGATACCCCGGACCAAACGACCAATATTGGCACATCCTGAAAGGAGACATAAAAGAATCACTCATACAGTTTCTACGAGACAACGTCGACCTCTTTGCGTGGAAGGCCGCAGACATGCCGGGCATAGATCCCAAGCTAATGTGCCACAAACTAGCAGTCTACCCAGGATCTCGGCCGGTATAATAGAGGCGTAGAAAGCTAGGACCAGAACACTCTTAAACTGTGGAAGAACAGGTACGAGCTCTATTGGAGGCAGGTTTCATAAGAGAAGTCAAATACCCGCTATGGCTTGCTAACATCGTATTGGTAAAAAAGTCAAATGGGAAGTGGCGAATGGTGTGCACTGACTATACCGATCTCAACAAAGCATGCCCAACAGATCCTTATCCACTCCCAAGCATTGACGCACTGGTAAATGCCTCCTCCAGATACAAATACCTCTCCTTTATGGACGCATACTCGGGATATAACTAAATCCCAATGTACCCACCCGACCAAGAAAAAACCTCATTCTTAACCCCAAAGGCAAATTACTGCTACATCATCATGCCCTTCGGTCTTAAAAATACGGGAGCCACTTACCAAAGATTAATGAACAAGGTTTTTTCGGACCACATCGGAAATATCATGGAAGTTTACGTGGACGACATGCTAGTAAAAACGCAAAACGAAGAGATGTTATTATTCGACCTGACACAAGTATTCAACACTATAAGACGACACGGCATGCGACTCAATCCCGCAAAATGCACCTTCGCAGTAGAAGCTGGTAAATTCTTAGGTTTTATGATCACATAGAGAGGAATCGAGGCAAACCCGGATAAGTGCAGGGCCATACTCGACATGAAAAGTCTGACTTGTGTCAAAGAGAGGTTGGAGCTCAAAAACTTATCATCTTTAGCGACTCACAGGTAGTTACTTCACAAATAACAGGAAGCTACCAAGCCAAAGATCCCACTATGAAAAAGTACTTTGACAAAACCAAGGAACAGCTCGGATAATTCGGAGAATATAAGATTTGTCAAATACCCCGAGAACAGAATGCCCGGGCCAATGCACTCTCAAAACTAGCCAGCACCAAACCAGGGGGAAACAATAGAAGCCTCATGCAAGAAATTCTATAGAATCTATCAATCTCAGAAGAAGAAAAAGTCCTAGCCATAACAGGTCGCGATCAGGGATGGATGACTCCCATAATTAACTACCTCAGAACAGAAGCTCTCCCTACAGATGAGAAAGAGGCAAAGAGGTTAAAACGGGAAGCACAATACTATACCATCATAAATAATACTCTATACAAAAGAGGGATTTCAATACCACTGCTAAAATACGTGCCGACTTCCAACACAAAGGAAGTCCTAGAAGAAATACACAGTGGCATCTGTGGCAATCACTTCGGAGCGCAGGCACTCGCCAAAAAAGTACTTCGGGCAGGATTTTATTGGCCAACTCTACAAAAAGAAGCCATAGAATTTGTAAGGACATGTTCACCATGTCAGAAACATGCCAAGTTTCACATCGCCCCGCCCGAGGAACTCATTAGCGTTACCTCGCCTTGGCCATTCGCAAAATGAGGACTCAATCTTCTCGGACCTTTTCCTCAAGGATCAGGACAAGTCAAATTCCTCATAGTAGGAATAGACTACTTCACAAAATGGATTGAGGTGGAAGCTTTTGTCTTCCCCTTGAGGTTTCTCTGGCCTTAGGTGCCATTAATGGTAATGGAAAAGCAAAAAAAGCTATGCTTTTACCACACCAAACTTAAAATATTGCTCGCCCTCGAGCAAGAGAAGAAAGAAGAGAGGAAGAAGAAGAAGAAGAAAATGGAGGTGAGGGAGAGGAGATGGATTCGGCTATATGGGTGGGATTGGGTGGGAAAGAGAAGTTGAATTGTAAAGGTAGGTGGGGTGTATGGGAAAGAGTGGATAGATGTAGGTGGTGAATGAAAAACAGAAGGGATGACCATGAATGGAAAGAGAGAGGGCAAGGTAGGTGGGGATCCTGTGAGGTCCACAGATCCTGAGGTGTCAAGGAATTCCATCCCTGCACCAAATAGGCATGTAAAATGCCTTTGTGCACCATTCTGGCATTTAAACGCCCATTGGTGCACATTTTGGGCGTTCAACGCCCATGTAAGGCATGTTTCTGGCGTTGAACGCTAGTTTCATGCTTGTAACTGGCGTTCAGCGCCAGTTTTTCCTCTCTGGGCACATTCCTGGCGTTCAGCGCCAGAATGTTGCTTGTTTCTGGCGTTCAGTGCCAAAATGATGCTCTGTTCTGGCGTTGAACGCCAGCCAGATGCATCTTACTGGCGTTGAACGCCAGCCTGTGCGTCCTCCAGGGTGTGAATTTTTTTCTTCTGCTGTTTTTTATTCTGTTTTTAATTTTTATGATTTTTTCGTGCCTCCTCATGATCATGTACCTAATAAAACACAAAATAACAATAATATAGAATAAAATAAAAATTAGATAAATAAAATTGGGTTGCCTCCGAACAAGCGCTTCTTTAATGTCAATAGCTTGACAGTGGCTCTCATGGAGCCACAAGGTGATCAGGTCAATGTTGTATAGTCCTAACACCAAACTTAGAGTTTGGATATGGGGTCTTAACACCAAACTTAGAGTTTGGTTGTGGCCTCACAACACCAAACTTAGAGTTTGACTGTGTGGGCTCTTCTTGACTCTGAACTGAGAGAAGCTCTTCATGCTTGATCTCTTCTGTCACAGAGGGATGGCCATGTGCCTGAAACACAAGGTAGTCCCCATTCAATTGAAGGACTAATTCACCTCTGTTGACATCTATCACAGCTCCTGCTGTGGCTAGGAAAGGTCTTCCAAGGATGATGCAATCATCCTCTTCCTTCCTAGTGTCTAAGATTATGAAATCAGCAGGGATGTAAAGGCCTTCAACCTTTACTAACACGTCCTCTACTATTCCATAAGCTTGTCTCAATGACTTGTCTACCAGTTGTAATGAGAACAAGGCAGGTTGTACCTCAATGATCCCCAGCTTCTCCATTACAGAGAGTGGCATAAGATTTATCCCTGACCCCAGATCACACAGAGCTTTTTCAAAGGTCATGGTGCCTATGGTACAAGGTATTAAGAACTTGCCAGGATCTTGTTTCTTTTGAGGTAGAATTTTCTGAATCCAAGTATCCAGTTCATTAATGAGCAGGGGAGGTTCACTTTCCCAAGTCTCATTACCAAACAATTTGGCATTCAGCTTCATGATAGCTCCTAAATATTGAGCAACTTGCTCTCCAGTTACATCTTCATCCTCTTTAGAGGATGAATAGTCTTCAGAGCTCATGAATGGCAGAAGGAGATTCAATGGAATCTCTATGGTCTCTGTATGAGCCTCAGATTCCTTTGGATCCTTAATAGGAAACTCCTTCTTGCTTGAGGGACGTCCCAGGAGGATTTTTGTCCTCCTCCTCCCTTGTGCATTCGGCCATATTGACTATGTCAATGGCTTTGCACTCTCCTTTTGGATTCTCTTCTGTATTGCTTGGGAGAATACTGGGAGGAGTTTCAATGACTTTCTTACTCAGCTGGCCCACTTGTGCCTCCAGATTTCTGATGGAGGATCTTGTTTCACTCATGAAACTGAAAGTGGCTTTTGACAGATCAGAGACTACATTGGCTAAATTAGAAGTGTTTTGTTCAGAATTCTCTGTCTGTTGCTGAGAAGATGATGGATATGGCTTGCTATTGCCCAGCCTGTTGCGTCCACCATTGTTAAAGCCTTGTTGAGGCTTTTGTTGATCCTTCCATGAGAAATTTGGATGATTTCTCCATGATGAGTTATAGGTGTTTCCATAAGGTTCACCCATGTAATTAACCTCTGCCATGGCAGGGTTCTCAGGATCATAAGCTTCTTCAGAAGCCGCCTCTCTAGTACTGTTGGATGCATGTTGCCATCCATTCAGATTTTGAGAGATCATGTTGACCTATTGAGTCAACACTTTGTTCTGAGCCAATATGGCATTCAGAGCATCAATTTCAAGAGCTCCTTTCTTCTGAGGTATCCCATTGTTCACTGAATTCCTCTCAGAAGTGTACATAAATTGGTTGTTTGCAACCATGTCAATGAGTTCTTGAGCCTCTTCAGGCGTTTTCTTCAGGTGAATAGATCCACCTGCAGAATGGTCCAATGACATTTTCGAAAATTCCGAGAGACCATAATAGAATATATCTAATATGGTCCATTCTGAAAACATGTCAGATGGACATCTTTTGGTCAGCTGCTTGTATCTTTCCCAAGCTTCATAGAGGGATTCACCATCTTTTTGTTTGAAGGTTTGAACATCCACTCTCAGCTTGCTCAGCTTTTGAGGAGGAAAGAATTTATCCAAGAAGGCAGTGACCAGCTTATCCCATGAGTCCAGGCTATCCTTAGGTTGTGAATCCAACCATATTCTAGCTCTGTCTCTTACAGCAAAAGGGAAAAGCATGAGTCTGTAGACTTCAGGATCAACTCCATTCGTCTTTACAGTCTCACAGATCTGCAAGAACTCAGTTAAAAACTGATAAGGATCTTCAGATGGAAGTCCATAAAACTTGTAGTTTTGTTGCATTAAAGCAACTAGTTGAGGCTTAAGCTCAAAGTTATTGGCTCCAATGGCAGGAATGGAGATGCTTCTTCCATCAAATTTGGACGTTGGCTTTGTGAAATCACCAAGCATTCTCCTTGCATTATTATTATTTTCGGCTGCCATCTCCTTCTCTTGTTCGAAAATTTCTGAAAGGTTGTTTTTGGATTGTTGTAATTTAGTTTCTCTTAATTTTCTCTTCAGAGTCCTTTCAGGTTCTGGATCAATTTCAACAAGAGTGCCTTTTTCCATGTTCCTGCTCATATGAAAGAGAAGAAAACAAGAAAAGAAAGAGGAATCCTCTATGTCACAGTATAGAGATTCCTTTATGTTAGTAGAAAAAGAAGGGGGTAGAAGAATGAAGAAGAATTCGGATTTTTAGATGAAGAGAGGTGAAGAGAAGTGTTAGTAAACAAATAATTAAATAGAAGAAGAAAAGAGAAAGAGAATTTCGAAAATAATTTAAAAAAAAAGGGTTAGTGATTTTCGAAAATAAAATTAAAATTAAAATTAAAATTTGAAACAATTAATTAAAAAGAATTTTTGAAAAAGGGGTAAGATATTTTCGAAAATTAGAGAGGGAAAAATAGTTAGGTGGTTTTGAAAAAGATAAGAAACAAACAAAAAGTTAGTTAGTTGATTGAAAAAGATATTGAAATTAAATTTTAAAAGATAAGAAGAAAAGGAGTTAGATAAGATATTTTGAAATTAAATTTTGAAAAATATAAAATTTTAAAAAGGATAAGATAAAAAGATAAGATAAAAATTTTAATAAAAAGATATTTTGAAAAAGATTTTATTTTTTAAAATGACTTAACTAACAAGAAACTACAAGATAAGATTCTAGAACTTAAAGATTGAACATTTCTTAACAAGAAAGTAACAAACTTCAAATTTTTGAACCAATCACATTAATTGTTAGCTAATTTTCGAAAATTAGATATAAAGATAAGAAAAAGACTTTGAAAATAGTTTGAAAAAGATTTTTGGAATTTTCAAAAATAATGAAAAAAATGAAAAAGATATGATTTTTGAAAAAGATTTTGAAAAGATAAGATTTTTAAAATTTTGAAATTTTGACTTGACTTGTAAGAAACAACTAATTTTAAAAATTTTTTGACCAAGTCAACCCAAAATTTCGAAAATTGGAGGGAAATAAGGAAAAGATATTTTTTTGATTTTTGAATTTTTAATTATGAGAGAGAGAAAAACAACAAAAATGCTCAATGCATGAAATTTTTAGATCAAAACAATGAATGCATGCAAGAATGCTATGAATGTCAAGATGAACACCAAGAACACTTTGAAGATCATGATGAACACCAAGAACATAATTTTGAAAAATTTTTGATGCAAAGAAAACATGCAAGACACCAAACTTAGAAATCTTTAATGCATGGACTCTAACAAACAAAAAATCCATATGAAAAACAACAACCAACACAAAACAAGAAAACATCAAGATCAAACAAGAGGACTTATCAAGAACAACTTGAAGATTATGAAGAACACTATGAATGCATGGGATTTTCGAAAAAATGCAAGAAAAATTTTAAAGCATGCAATTGACACCAAACTTAAAAATTGACTCAATACTCAAACAAGAAACACAAAATATTTTTGATTTTTATGATTTTCTAATTTTTTTGGATTTTTATTAATTTTTTTCGAAAATAGAGTTTGGAAAAACGAAAAATAAAAGAAAAATTTTGAAAAAGATTTTTGAAAAGAAAATTACCTAATCTGAGCAACAAGATGAACCGTCAGTTGTCCATACTCGAACAATCCCGGCAACGGCGCCAAAAACTTGGTGGACGAAATTGTGATCCATATTCTTTAAGTTGTACTCCTTGTACTTTTATGGAATTTGAAATTGGCACGAGTGGACACAACTCCGTTCAACTAACCAGCAAGTGTACTGGGTCGTCCAAGTAATAAACCTTACGTGAGTAAGGGTCGATCCCACAGAGATTGTTGGTATGAAGCAAGCTATGGTCACCTTGTAAATCTCAGTTAGGCAGATTAAATTTGTTTATGGTTTCGAAAATAGAAATAAGAAAATAGAAATAATAAAAGGGATAGAATACTTATGCAGATTCATTGATGGGAATTTCAGATAAGCGAATGGAGATACTGTATGGCTCAAGAACGCCTACTTTCCTATTGCTTCAACTCAATCCTTCTTACTCCTTTCCATGGCAAGCTGTGTATAGGGGTTCACCGTTCGATGATGGCTACTTTGAATCCTCTCGGGAAAATGGTCCTCTACGCTGTCACTCGCATGGCTAATCGTCTGGAGGCATCACACTGGCCGAAGGCTACATCCCATCCTCGCAGTGAAAACTACGCTCACGCGCTCTGTCACAGCACGGCTAATCACTGGTTGGTTCCCGCTCCTACTGGAATAGAATCCCTTGATTCTTTTGCATCTGTCACTAACGCCCAGCACTTGCGAGTCTGAAGCACGTCACTGTCATTCATTACCGGAATCCTACTCGGAATACCACAGACAAGGTTAGACTTTCCGGATTCCCAGGATCCTACTCGGAATATGATGAGCGGATAATTTGTATGCTTTTTGGCATTGTTTTTAGTATGTTTTTAGTATCTTTTAGTTAGTTTTTAGTATATTTTTATTAGTTTTTAATTAAAATTCACTTTTCTGGACTTTACTATGGGTTTGTGTGTTTTTCTGTAATTTCAGGTATTTTCTGACTGAAATTGAGGGTCCTGAGCAAAAATCTGATCCAGAGACTGAAAAGGACTGCAGATGCTGTTGGATTCTGACCTCCCTGCACTCGAAGTGGATTTTCTGGAGCTACAGAAGCCCAATTTGCGCGCTCTCAACGGCGTTGGAAAGTAGACATCCTGGGCTTTCCAGCAATATATAATAGTCCATACTTTGTCCAAGATTTGATGGCCCAAACCCGCGTAGCAATCCGGCCTCAGAAATTCCAGCGTTAAACGCCGGAACTGGATTAAAAGTTGGAGTTAAACGCCCAAACTGGCATGAGAACTGGCGTTTAACTCCAGAAAACGTCTCTACACATAAAAGCTTCAATGCTCAGCCCAAGCACACACCAAGTGGGCCCGGAAGTGGATTTTTCTGTCATTTACTCATTTCTGTAAACCTTAGGATACTAGTTTACTACTTATAGGACCTTTTGACATTGTAATCAGCACTTATGACCTCATAACATTTCATACACGTTCTTTCCACAGTATGAGCCTCTAAACCCCATGGTTGGGGGTGAGGAGCTCTGCTGTGTCTTGATGGATTAATGCAATTACTACTGTTTCTTATTCAATCATGCTTGCTTCCGTTCTAAGATAACACTTGTTCTTAATCCGGATGAATGTGATGATCCGTGACAATCATCATCATTCTCAACCATGAACACGTGCCTGACAAGCACCTCTGTTCTATCTTAGATTGAGTAGTTATCTCTTGGGTTCTTTAATCGGAATCTTCGTGGTATAGGCAGGACCTGATGGCAGCATTCAAGAGAATCCGGAAGGTCTAAACCTTGTCTGTGGTATTCTGAGTAGGATTCAATGATTGAATGACTGTGATGTGCTTCAAACCTGTAACCTACTGGGCGTTAGTGACAGACGCAAAAGAGTGATTCTATTCCGGTAGGGGGGGAACCAAACCGGTGATTGGCGGCACTGTGACAGAGTGCTTTGCATTAGCTTTCACTGCGCGGATGGGAGGTAGCTGCTGACAACAGACCCTACACGAGCTTGCCATGGAAGGAGACATGCGTGTTTGATGAAGAAGACAGTAGGAAAGCAGAGATTCGGAAGATGGAGCATCTCCAAACCTCAACCCATTCTCCATTACTGCAGTACAAGTAACCATTACATGTTCTTTTGCTTTTTACAATCAATCCTGATAATTTCTGATATCCTGACTAAGATTTACAAAATAACCATAGCTTGCTTCAAGCCGACAATCTCCGTGGGATCGACCCTTGCTCACGCAAGGTATTACTTGGACGACCCAGTGCACTTGCTGGTTAGTTGTGCGGGATTGCAAAAGTGTTATTGCAATTTCGTGCACCAAGTTTTTGGCGCCGTTGCCGGGGATTGTTCGAGTTTGGACAACTGACGGTTTATTTGTTGCTTAGATTAGGATTTTTTTTATTTTTGTTGGTTTAGAGTCTTTTTAGTTGAGTCTAGTTTCATATTCTAAGTTTGGTGTCATTGCATGCTTTGTTTTTCTTTTAAAATTTTCGTTCTTGCATGTTCTTAGCCCTTTTTGATTCATAAAAGTTCTAAGTTTGGTGTCCTCTTTGTGTTTTTTCCTTTAAAATTTTCGAAAAAATTAGTGTTTGATTTTCTAAAATTTTAAGTTTGGTGTCTTTTTGTGTTTTTCTCTTTCTCTTTTTAAGAATCAAATCTTTTTCATAAAAAAATTTTTTCAATCATATCTTCTTAATTGCTGTTTTCAAAATCTTTTTCTTTACTAATTGATTCAGTTCCCAATTTGCTTTGATCTTATTTTATTCTTAATTTTCGAATTTTATTTTATTTTCCTTTTGTTTTATTTTATTTTTTTTAATTTTTCGGTTATTTCAAAAAAAATAATAAAAAAATAAACAAATTCATCTCTTTGCAATTACTCTCATTCCCTTTTGTCTATTATGGACTTAAGTGGAATTAATCAGTCCAGAAGGACTCTGGGGTCTTATGCTAACCCATTACAGCTGCATATGGAGTAGCATCTGTATACCTCCCATCAAAGCAAGCAGCTTTGAGCTAAACCCTCAACTCATTATCATAGTGCAGCAAATTGCCAGTATTCCGGTCTTCCAGAGGAAGAACCTACTGAGTTTCTGGCACAGTTCTTACAAATTGCTGACACAATTGCTGACACAATACATGATAACCACAACCTACAGCAAGCATAAAGACATGGAAACAGTTATCAGAAAAATTCCTGAATCATTTTTACCCTCCAAAAAGGATGACACAGCTAAGGCTGGACATCCAAGGCTTTAAACAAGAGGATAATGAATCCCTTTATGATGCCTGGGAGAGGTATAGAGGTATGCTAAGAAATGTCCCTCTGAAATGTTTTCAGAGTGGGTACAGTTAGACATTTTCTACTATGGGCTCACAGAAAAAGCTCAGATGTCTTTAGACCACTCAGCTGGTGGATCTATACACATGAGGAAGACAATTGAAGAAGCTCAAGAGCTTATAGACATTGTTGCTAGAAACCAATACTTATATTCTAGCAAGGAATTCGTTCCACAAGAAGAGGTCATGGCAGTAGTCACTGATCCTGATCCTCAAGAACAGATGAATGAGCTTAATCAACAACTACTCCTGATGACTGAACAGTTAGCAGAATTTAAAGAAATGCTCCATGATACTAAGGTTGCTAACAAGAGCATAGAACTGCAGTTGAATCAAGCAAACAGCAAATATCTAAACAAATAACAGAAGAATGTCAAGCAGTTCAACTGAGGAGTGGGAAAACACTGAATGCCACTGCTCAAAAGAGCAAGAAGTCAATTAAGGAACAGTTGACAGAGGATGACCAAGCCACTGTTCAAAATCCCTCTGAGGACAGTAAGAGCCCAGAGAGGAATATTATTGGCGTTCAAACGCCAGAACAGGGAGGAAAGCTGGCGTTAAACGCCCATTCCCTGCCCAGTTCTGGCGTTCAAACGCCAGAAAAGGGGAAGTTGGTTGTTTAACGCCCAAACTTCATCCACTCCTGGCGTTCAAACGCCCCAGGAGAATCAGACACCTGAGAGTGCTGACAGTAATCCCTCTAACAAGGCTTCTTCAACCACTTCTGTAAGGAATAAACCTGCAGCATCTAAGGTTGAAGAATATCAAGCCAAGATGCCTTATCCTCAGAAACTCCGCAAAGCGGAACAGGATAAGCAATTTGCCCCTTTGCAGCTATTAAGGACTCTTGAAATAAAGATTCCTTTTGCAGAGGCACTTGAGCAAATACCCTCTTATGCTAAGTTCATGAAAGATCTTAAGTCATAAGAAGGATTGGAGAGAAACTGAAAAGTATTTCTCACTGAAGAATGCAGTGCAGTCATTCTAAAAAGCTTACCAGAAAAGCTTCAATCCTGGAAGCTTTTGATACCATGCACATTGGAAGGCACTTACACCAAGGTAGCCTTATGTGATCTTGGAGCAAGTATTAACTTAATACCTGCATCCACTATCAGAAAGCTTGGGTTGATTGGAGAAGTCAAACCAACCAGGATATGCCTCCAACTTGCTGATGGCTCCATTAAACACCCATCAGGCATAATAGAGGACATGATTCAAGGTTGGGCCATTTGCCTTTCCAACTGACTTTTGGTGCTGGAAATGGAGGAGCACAAAAGTGCAACTCTCATTCTAGGAAGACCTTTCCTAGCAACTGGACGAACTCTCATTGATGTACAAAAGGGGAAGTAACCTTGAGAGTCAATGAGGATGAGTTCAAGTTGAATGCTGTAAAAGCTATGCAGCATCCAGACACACCAGAGGACTGCATGGGCGCTGACATTATTGACTCTCTGGTAGAAGAGATCAATATGGCTGAAAGCCTAGAATCAGAGCTTGAGGACGTCTTCAAAGATGCTCCAACTGATCAGGAAGAGCCAGAAGAGGCAAAGGAATTTTCGAAAATTCCTCAGGAGGAAGATAAGCCTCCTAAGCCTGAACTCAAGCCATTACCACCATCCCTGAAATATGCATTTCTGGGAGAGGGTGATACTTTTCCAGTGATTATAAGCTCTACTTTAAATTCACAGGAAGAGGAAGCACTGATTAAAGTGCTAAGGACACACAAGACAGCTCTTGGGTGGTCCATAAGTGATCTCAAGGGCATTAGCCCAGCCAGATGCATGCACAAGATCCTGTTGGAGGATAATGCCAAACCAGTGGTTCAACCACAGAGGAGGCTAAATCCTGCCATGAAGGAGGTGGTGCAGAAAGAGGTCACTAAATTACTGGAGGCTGGGATTATTTATCCTATTTCTGACAGCCCTGGGTGAGCCCTGTCCAAGTTGTTCCCAAAAAGGGAGCATGACAGTGGTTCATAATGAAAAAAATGAACTGGTTCCTACAAGGACAGTCACAGGGTGGCGCATGTGTATTGACTACAGAAGGCTCAATACAGCCACCAGAGATCATTTTCCTTTACCATTCATAGACCAAATGCTAGAAAGACTAGCTGGCCATGATTATTACTGCTTTTTGGATGGCTATTCAGGCTACAACCAAATTGCAGTAGACCCTCAGGACCAAGAGAAGACAGCATTCACCTGCCCTTCAGGCGTGTTTGCCTATAGGAATGCCTTTTTGGTCTGTGCAATGCACCTGCAACCTTTCAGAGGTGCATGCTCTCTATCTTCTCAGATATGGTAGAGAAATTTCTGGAAGTCTTCATGGATGACTTTTCAGTATATGGAGACTCATTTAGCTCCTGTCTTAACCACCTATCACTTGTCCTGAAAAGATGCCAAGAGACCAACCTGGTTTTAAACTGGGAGAAATGTCACTTTATGGTGACTGAAGGAATGTCCTTGAGCACAAAATTTCAAGCAGGGGAATAGAGGTGGATAAGGCAAAGGTGGAAGTAATTGAAAAATTACCACCACCTGCCAATGTTAAGGCAATCAGAAGCTTTCTGGGCATGCAGGATTCTACAGAAGGTTATCAAGGATTTTTCGAAAATTGCTAAACCTCTGAGTAACCTGCTAGCTGCTGACACACCATTTGTGTTTGACACACAGTGTTTTGCAGGCATTTGAGACCCTGAAAGCTAAGCTGGTCACAGCACCAGTCATCTCTGCACCAGATTGGCATTACCATTTGAATTAATGTGTGATGCCAGTGATCATGCCATTGGTGCAGTGTTTGGGACAGAGGCATAACAAACTTCTGCATGTCATTTATTATGCCAGCGTGTCTAAATGATGCACAGAAGAATTACACAACCACAGAAAAAGAATTACTTGCAGTGGTCTATGCCATTGACAAGTTTAGATCCTACTTAGTGGGATCAAAGTGATTGTGTACACTGACCATGCTGCTCTTAATACTTACTCACAAAGCAGGATTCAAACCCAGGCTTATCAGATGGTGTGTGCTTCTGCAAGAGTTTGATATAGAAATAAGAGACAGAAAAGGGACAGAGAACCAAGTGGCAGATCATCTGTCCAGAATAGAGCCAGTAGCTGGGGCGTCCCTCCCTTCTACTGAGATCTCTGAGACCTTCCCAGATGAGCAACTCTTTGCCATTCAGGAAGCTCCATGGTTTGCAGACATTGCAAATTATAAAGCTGTGAGGTTCATACCCAAGGAGTACAGTTATGTGCAAAGAAAGAAACTAATTTCAGATGCCAAGTACTACCTTTGGGATGAACCATATCTCTTTAAGAGATGTTGCTGACGGAGTGATCCGCAGGTGTATACCAGAGAGGAAGCACGAAGGATCCTATGGCACTGCCATGGATCACAGTATGGGGGACACTTTGGAAGTGAGCGACAGCCACTAAAGTTCTCCAGTGCGGCTTCTACTGGCCTACTCTCTATAAAGATTCCCGAGAGTTTGTGCGTAACTGTGACAGTTGCCAAAGAGCTGGTAACCTGCCTCACGATATGCCATGCCTCAACAAGGGATATTAGAGATAGAGCTGTTTGATGTATGGGGAATTGACTTCATGGGCCATTCCCCCATCATACTCAAACACTTACATTCTGGTGGCAGTGGACTATGTATCTAAGTGGTAGAAGCAATTGCTACACCCACTAATGATACCAAAACCGTGCTGAAATTCCTCCAGAAAAACATTTTCAGCAGGTTGGCGTCCCTAGAGTACTAATCAGTGATGGGGTACTCATTTCTGCAATAAACAGCTATACTCTGCTATGGTTAGATATGGAATCAGCCATAAAGTGGCAACTCCGTATCATCCACAGACAATGGGCAAGCTGAAGTCTCTAACAGAGAGCTAAAAAGAATCCTGGAACGGACTGTGATGTCCCGAAGAAGGATTGGGCAAAGAGCTTGGATGATGCTCTGTGGGCATACAGAACAGCATTCAAGACTCCTATAGGCACCTCTCCATACCAATTGGTGTATGGAAAGGCCTGCCATTTGCCTGTGGAACTGGAACATAAAGCCTACTGGGCAACAGATTCCTAAACATGGATGCACAGTTAGCTGGTGAGAAAAGACTGCTCCAGCTAAATGAGCTAGAGGAGTTCAGACTCAATGCCTTTGAAAATGCTAAGATCTATAAGGAAAAGGCAAAGAAGTGGCATGACAAGATTGTCAACCAGAGTCTTTGAACCAGGACAAAAGTTCTGCTCTTCAACTCTAGGCTCAGACTGTTTCCAGGAAAACTCAAATCCCGGTGGAGGGGTCCATATGTGATTACAAAAGTGTCACCATATGGGTATGTTGAGCTTCAGGATATTGATTCTGACAGTAAGTTCATTGTTAATGGACAGAGGATCAAACACTATCTTGAAGGAATTTTGAGCAGGAATGCTCAAAACTGAGACTTGAGTGATTCTCAGTGAAAGTCCAGCTAAAGACAGTAAAACGCTTGCTGGAGGCAACCCAGTCATTAGGAAGTTGTACGATTAGTTCTTACAGAGGCAAGTATCAAAAATGAAGGAATTCACAGAGTTACAGAAGGATTCAGCTCAAAAAGCAGAGAAAATGAGCTTACTGGCGAAAAAAACGCCAGTAAGGGGCATTTTGGGCGTTAAACGCCAGAATGGGCACCATTCTGGGCGTTAACGCCAGTAATGGTACCATTCTGGCGTTAAACGCCAGAATGGGCACCATTCTGGGCGTTTTAACGCCAGGTGTGCAGCATCACTGGGCGTTCAGAAAAACGCCCAGTGAGGAAGGTTTTCTGGCGTTTAACGCCAGCCAGGGTACCTGGCTGGGCGTTAAACGCCCAAAGGGCAAACAAATGGGCGTTAACGCCAGAATGGGTGCCATTCTGGGCGTTTAACGCCAGCTGGTGGTGGGACCACATTTTGTTTTCAACTCAGATTTTTTCAAACTTTCCTTTTCTCACCCATACTTTTCTACAAAATCACACTTCAATCATTCATTATACACTTTCAAATCTTCAAAAATCAAACAATCTTTTCAAATCTATTTCAAAATAATCCCAATTCTTCTTCAAAAACTCACCCTTTTCTCAAAATCTTTCATATCTTTTCAAATTTCCTTCAAATCTCTCTTTTTTTCGAAATTCCTCCCCCACTATAAT